>NC_057739.1:6334386-6359282 GCF_004010195.1 Chiloscyllium plagiosum
TCAATTTTTCAATGTATAATTTCAGTTACATCACACTGTAAATTTTTGCTATAAATTCTGTGTGTTAGAATTGAGCCCTCCACTACCACCTGATGAAGGAGCAACGCTCCGAAAGCTAGTGTGCTTCCAATTAAACCTGTTGGACTATAACCTGGTGTTGGGTGATTTTTAACTTTGCCTTTAAGAGGGATTTGTTCTGATCTATTTCTCTTGAAAGAGTGTTGTAAACCTTATGCCGAGATTCCTACTTCATAGAAAGCAGAGTAAATAGTTTTGGATACTTTTTAAGTAAACAAAAGGAGCATGAGTTAGGCTCAGACAGACTGAAGGTTTTAGCTTTGTTTTCAGTTGTTGAAGTTGGGGTTTTGAATTAGCAGCTGCAAGACACAGCTGTCTCTCTGCTGCTGCAAAAGTTTGAGCTTTCTCAATGCTGCTGGATTAATTCTGTCCATGTTCCTTCTCCTGAAATAGAGGAGACAACAATTAAGGGAAATCTGTTTTCCTGAATTTGCCTCTGCTAAGGGTGCATTTATGGGATGCTGCTATACTGGAATAGTTGATGAGCAGTAGTTAAATAATAATTAAATAATAGTTAAAGTTGTGCCAATTCTTCCTTTTTGTTTGTATTTTAATTGTGGTGTAAGAATAAAGTGTGGTTTACTTAAAGTGTAGTAGTTTGAACAATTCAATCATATCTCGAACATAGCACTTCACACTTGCCTCTCAGTAAGATAAAGTTAGGGTCGAGGCTGTCTCCTTGATATGCCTTGAGAAAGTTTGGTCTGGTCCATAATATATATTACAAATGAGTTTCACATACTCATTATAAATTGGGAATAAAGCGTGTGAGGTAATTTATATTTATTGATTTAGATATTAAACAGGATCAACAATCCTATATAGAGGGGCTACTCCCTTCCTAGCTAATCATGATAAAGTACTACAGACAAAAGATGTTATATCTAAAAATGAGACACAGCAATTGTGCAGCTTGATCAGTTCACTGAACTGGATTAGCATTCAGATTAGATCAGATGTTAGTATTATTGTGTCAGAGTTAAATCCTAAAATGAATCAGAATAAAATGAATAATATTTTAGGTAAGTAAAACATTGTATAAATTAAATCTGGAAAAATCTGAATTAAGATAAACCAAATAATGCATTTCACACACTAGTCTTCTGGATGGAGGTTGTGTAATACCTTTTATGGGTAATGGTGGAAATATCCTTTTGATTAGAAAGCTAAATATTAAAAAGGATTGGTAAAAGTGCTTTAGCTGCTGAAAAACTCATTTTTGTGGAGATAGTGGATATAGGATTCTATTTATCAAATATTCTAAGTAAACATCTCCTCATATTTTCTGAAGATAATATACCCATTAAGTGTTCTCTTCATCATTCATAGAGTCATAGAGACGTACAGCACGGAAACAGACCCTTTGGTCTAACTCATCCATGTTGACTAGATATCCTAACCTAATCTAGTTTCATTTACCAGTTCTTGGCCCATATCCCTCTAAACCCTTCCTATCCATATACCCATACAGATTCAATCTCCACTAAAGGAGAATACACAATCTACACAAAATGCAAATAAGAAAAGGTGACAAATTGACCTTTTTGCCTTGAAACAAATGCTTGAAAAGATGAATTCTATGAAATTAAATAGGTGAATGCAAGCATCCCAGTGAGGAAGAAGGATTTTAGGAAGGGAATAAAAGCCAATAAAATACAACAAATAAAAGTAATGAAGAGGTGTAAGTAAATCATGAGGACAAATTGACAAGTAACAAAAAAAGAGCTTCTTTAAATATATGAAAAGGAAGGGAGACGAACGTTACCATAGGTACCTTGCACAATGAAGCTGGGAAAATAATAATGAGGAACTAGGAAAAGGCAGAAGAGTTGAATAAATACTTTGCATTAGTCTACATGGTGGAGGACACTAACACATATATAAACATATTAACAATCACTAGAGAAAAGGTACTTTTTAAAATTCACTAATAGGACATGGGCATCGCTGTCTGGCCAACCTGTCCCTAAATACTTTGCATTAGTCTACATGGTGGAGGACACTAACACATTGCAAAAGAAATACTCAATAAATAAGAGGCTAAAACAGAATAGGAAATAAACATATTAACAATCACTAGAGAAAAGGTACTTTTTAAAATTCACTAATAGGACATGGGCATCGCTGTCTGGCCAACCTGTCCCTGGTTGCTCTTGAGAAAGTAGTGGTGAGCTGCGTTTTTCAACTGCTGCAATCCATTAGCTGTGGTTAGACCCACAATGGCCATTGGGAGGGAATTCGAGGATTTTGACCCAGTGACAATGAAGAAATAATGATATATTCCCAAGTCAGGATGGTGAGTGTTTGGAGGGGAACTTGCAGGTGGTGGTGTTCTTATGCATCTGTTTCCCTTGTCCTTCTAGATGGAAGTGGTAGTAGGTTTGAAAGGTGCTGTCTCAGGATCTTTCATCCAGGGATCTCTCCTGCACTCTCCACTGAACCAGGGTTGATGGTAATGGTGAGTGGGAGATATGTCGATCTATGAGTTGGCAGATTGTGTTGGTGTATGATTCTGCTGCTTTTGGGGACTCATTGCACCTCATCGATGTTCAATTTTGATTTGCTAGATCTATTTGAAATCTGTCCCATTTAGCACAGTGATAGAATCACACAACATAATAGAGGGTATTCTTAATGTGAAAGCTGGACTAGGGAAATAATGGGGATAAAGGCCTATTGTCCCCTGGACCTGATGAGTTGCATCTTAGGATGTTAAAGGAATAGAGATGTTGGATGCTCTGGTCACAATCCTCCAGGCATTCTTATATTTTGGAGAAGTCCCAGAGGATTTGAAATCTGCCAGAGTAACTTCCTTATTCAAAATAAGATAGACTAATGAAAGTTTGTGCGAAGATTTGTAGCTCGGGTGAAACGACATGACCAGCTATCCTTAGTAGCCACACACGCAGACAACAAGCAACATGAATTCGACTGGGACAACACTACTATCATAGGGCAAGCCAGACAGAGAACAGCCAGGGAATTCCTAGAGGCATGGCTTTCAGCCACAAACTCCATCAACAAACACATCGACCTGGACCCAATATACCAACCACTACAGCGGACAGCTGAAACTGACAACCGGAAGCGGCAGGGACAGACCACTATAAACACCGGAGGAAACATCAAAGAAGCGCTTCGCAGGAGGCTCCCAAGCACTGATGATGTCGCCTAGCCAGGGGACGAAACGTTTGCAACAAAAACTTCCAGCTCGGCGAACAGAACCACAACAGACTAATGAAAACAATAGCTGCACATCAATTGGTTTAACATCCATCATTGAGAAAATGTTGGAATCCATTATAAAGGCTGTAACATTACAGCAGTTAGAAATACATAACATAATCAAGCATGGCTTCATGAAGGGGAAATTTGTCGTGCCTGAATTATTAATTGGAGGTGTGCTATATGACTCTTAAGGTAATAAGTGGGAAAGATAAAATGGAACTAGTCGATGGATTTCGATAAGGTGGTAATCAGAGCACACTTGAAATACTGTAAACAGTTTTGATCCCCTATCTAAAAAATAATTGGCATTGGAAGCAGTCCAGTGAAGGTTCACAAGGTTGATTCTGTGTGGAGGAGAGGTTGACTAAGTTGGGCTTGTGCTTATTGAAAATTAGAATGGAGGAGGCTTTATTTAAACATGTGAGATACTTAGAGGACTTGACAGGATAGATACTGAGAGGTTGTTTCCCCTTTGTAGAAGAATCTAGGACCAGAGGGAATAATTTCAGAGCAAAGGTTTGCTAATTTAAGACAGAGATAAGAAGCAATTTCTTCTCTCAGAAAGCAGTGAATCTGTGGAATTCTTTGCCGCAAACACACTCAAGGTTGTGTTAGTCTGAAATTATGCCCCTTTTGGGTTTTTGAAAACCCATCTTTGCATGTAAAAAATGCATAAAGCCATTGCATTTGGCAAAGTAGTCATCTTCTGAAGGGTCACTGGGCTCGAAACATTCACTATTTTCTCACCACAGATGCTTCCAGACCTACTGAGTTTCTCCAACAGTGGCTGTTTTTGTTTCAGATCTCAGTATCTGCAGTTCTTTGTTTTATTATAGGATTTGTGCTGCATGACAGAACTATCATTGATATCCATGACTTGGAGGTGCCAGTGTTGGACTGGGGTGGACAAAGTCAAAAATCACACAACACCAGGTTATAGTCCAACAGGTTTATTTGGGAGCACTAGCTTTCGGAGCACCGCAATCAGGTGGATGTGATTATCATTGATATCAAATGATATCCTGAACAATCAGTTTCACGATGGGCTGCATAGGACATAAGGTTATTAAGTACTTAGGTAAAATTTTATTTTATGTAAGTCATTGAACATAGGCAAAATGTTTGCTTGCCTAAGGGATTAGTTGACAGCAGGAGGCAGGAAGGACACACCAAGCCAGGCAGTATCAAGAGGTGGAGAAGTCGACGTTTTGGGTATAACCTTTCTTCAGGACTGCAGGGTTGGGGTTGGGCTGGTGGTTGGGGGAGTGGGGGGAGCTCCAGGTAGAGGGGGTGGTGGAATGAGCTTATTTGAAATTGGAGAACTCAATGTTGAGTCCTCCGGGCGGAAGATGAGCTGTTCCTCCAATTTGCGGTTTGGTTCGCTGTGGCAATGGAAGAGACCAAGGATGGTCATGTCAGAAAGGGAGTGGTATGGGGAACTGAAATGGGCGGTGACTGGGAGGTGCAGTCGGCCCCTGCAGGCCCAGCTAAGCTGCTCGGCGAACCGTTCCCTACATTTACGTTTGGTTTCCCCGATGTAGAGAAGACCACATCGGGAGCACATGATGCAGTAAACCAGGTTGGAAGAGAGGCAGATGAACCTCTGTTTCACCTGGAAGGACTGTTTGGGGCCCCGGATGGAGGTGAGGGATAGTTCCTATCATCCTGGGAGTTAAGTTCTGGGCAGGGAGGCCTGAGTTTCATCTTCCTGCCTTGCTGTAACTTGAACATTTAAGTGGTCATTTATAGACATAGTGGTCTCTTCATGCCACCTTGACTACTAACTCTGTTTCATACAAGTGACAATACAGGCGTTGAAACTTTATTGCTGGAACAGCACAGCAGGTCAGGCAGCATCCAGGGAACAGGAGATTCGACGTTTCGGGCACAGGCCCTTCTTCAGGAATGAGCAGAGAGTGTTCAGCAGGAGAAGATAAAAGGTAGGGAGGAGGGACTTGGTGGAGGGGCGTTGGAAATGTGATAGGTACAATACAGGCGACCTTCCCCACTGATGAAATGGAGCTACCTACTGGGATTGAGTGGGGTCCTCAATCCACTTCAATGTAGGAGTGATTGAGGGCAGAGGTAGGTGCTGAAAACCACACACTGCCCTTGCCTCCAGTCCCCCTGACCCCAACCCCATGGTCCCTTCCTGAAAAGTAATCTACCTTTCTTACGGCTCCTGATCCTTTGGCGTTGTTGTGTCAATAGCAGCCTCAAAATGGCTGCCTGCTATAGGTGCAGGATATTACTGTTCCAGGATGTGAACCGCCGAAAAAGCCGATTGAGTGGGCCACTTAGATGTCCGAGAGGCACAGGGTCACAATTGTGGGGGTGGGGATATCCTGTATATTTTGGACCTATCATTACGCTTGGGAAAAAAAGTTTGAATGTTCCACACGATGTCATTGGCTTCATTCTAAGGAATCATTGAAAGTTATAGCTAGCCACATATCATAATGGGCCTGTACAATTAACTGTTCCAGTTTCTTTTGGGCAGCACAGTGACTTAGTGGTTAGCACTGCTGCCTCATAGCACCAGGAAATCCTGGTTTGATTCCATTTTCGGGTGACTATCAGTGTGATATTTGCACATTCTCCCCGTGTCTGCATGGTTTTTCTCCGGGTGCTCTGGTTTTCACCCACAGTCCAAAGATGTGCAGGTTAGATAGATTAGCCATGCTAAATTGCACATAATGTCCAGTGATGCACAGGCCAGGTGGATTACCAATGGGAATTGTCGGGTTACAGGGATAGAGTAGCGGGTGGGGCTTGGTGGGATATTCTTCGGAGAGTTGCTGTGCACTCAATGGGCTGAATGGCCTGCTTCCACACTGTGGTGATTCTATGATTCGAAGAGTCATGCCTTCTCTCATTATTAGCTAATGTGGGAGCTTTTTGTATTCTTTCACATGACGTGGGTGCCGCTGGCAAGACCAAGTTAAAAATCACATAACACCAGCTTACAGTCCAACAGGTTTATTTGGAAGTACAAGCTTTCGGAGCGCTGCTCCTTCCTCTCATAGCTAGACGGGCAGGATCATAGGACACAGAATTTAAAGTAAAAGATCAAAGTGTGATACAACTGATGCAATGTACTGAAAAAACCTAGATTGCTCTTCCTTCATCAGCAATTGAAGGAACAGTGCTCCGAAAGCTTGAACTTCTAAATAAACCTACTGGAATGTAACTGGTGTTGTGTGATTTTTAAAATATGCCAGACAGACTTGAATTGAGACAGAATGTATTAGAATTCACTAGAACAATACATGAATTGGAATAATTTCAACTCTAATTTTTTTTTCTAATCTTTTGCCAGCAATTGTTGTGTAATGTTGACGGTTAAGCACCATTTCCCAGTGGTTGATATTTTCAGTAAATGATGATTTTCAAAGTTTTAGCCGTTCCACAAGGACACTTGAGAAGGGCAACTTTAGAATTATCACATGCAGAGAGGGTTGTAACATTTGAACGGATTTCCAGGCACAGACATGGAAAAGAAGATGTGGGAATCACTTAAGGAACAGTTGATTATCAACCAGCAGCAGAACTTGATTCCAAGACCACAAGGTACTAGGGAATCATTAATGATAACCATGTGGCCATCTGGACAGTAGGTTCCTATTCTTCTACTTTACTGCACAATGTCATGTACCTGGCACAACCCCCTAAGTCTACTAAATGAATGTATGCTGTGCTGCTCTTGTCTACAGATTTGACTGAGTGAAGTGCAGGATGTTGTGCAGTCTTTAGATAGATTACTAACTGAAAAGAAACACAAATGCTGGCTTCAAAAGACATCTTGATTTCAGAAGTTACATTACCACAAATAACCGTGAAACTGTCTGACTGTCATAAAAACTCATTGGTTCACTAAATTCCAGTCTGAAAATAAAATCACCATCCTTACTGGTCAGGTTTTTTTCAGTTCCAAATGAACATAATTGATTCTTTACTGCACACTAATTGATTAAGTTAGCTACTTAGTTATATTCAGAGCAATTAATAATAGGCAATAAATGACACATCCTGAACTGAATGTAACATGACAGAGGTGTTTTCCTGGTAGTGGAAATATTGAATAAAATATTTTTGCACAAAGGTGTCTTTGCTGAGTCACTGCTGTTACACACACACGACAAGTACTAAAAAAGAGAGAAAAAACTATAAGTAGGGATTCAGAAACTCCTTACTTAGAAAAAAGTATAACATGACAGAAATAGAGAGTAGCCTTGGCTAGAAGAATAGAACATAGAACATTACAGTGCAGTACAGGCCCTCGATGTTGCGCCGATCTGTGGAACCATTCTGAAGCCTATTAACCTACACTATTCCATTATCATCCATATGTTTATCCAATGACCATTTAAATGCCCTTAAATTGGTGAGTCTATTACTGTTGCAGGCAGTGCATTCCACGCCCTTCCACTCTCTGAATAAAGAAACTACCTCTGTCATCAGTCCGATGTCTATCACCCATCAATTTAAAGCATCCGAGGAAAAGGGCTTTCACTGTTCACCCTATCTAACCCTCTGATTATCTTATATGTCTCAATTAAATCACCTCTCAACCTTCTCTCTAATGAAAATAGCCCCAAGTCTCTCAGCCTTTCCTCATAAGACCATCCCTCCATACCAGGCAACATCCTAGTAAATCTCCTCTGAACTTTTCCAAAGCTTCCACATCCTTCCTATTTTGCAGTGACCAGACGGTACACAATACTCCAAGTGCGGCTGCACCAGAATTTTATAAAGATGCAGCATGACCTCATGGCTCCAAAACTCAGTCCTTATACCAACAAAAGATAAGACATCATATGCCTTCTTAACAACCCTATCAACCTGGGTGGCAACATTCCAGGATCTATGTACCTGGACACCGAGATATTTCCGCTCATCTGCACTACAAAGAATCTTACCATTAGCCAGTACTCTTTAGTCCTGTTGCTCCTTCCAAAGTGAATCAGCTCACACTTTTTTCGTATTAAACTCCATTTGCCATCTCTTAGCCAAGCTCTGCAGCTTATCTATGCCCCTCTGTATCTTGCAATATCCTTCAGCACTATCCTCAACTCCACCAACCATAGTGTCATTCACAAAATTATTAACCCATCCTTCTCCACCCCCATCTAAGTAATTTATAAAAATAGCAAACAGCAGTGGATCCAAAACAGATCCTTGTAACTGAACTCCAGGATGAACATTTCCCATCAACACCACCCTCTGTCTTCTTTCAGCGAGCCAATTTCTGATACAAATTGCTAAATCACCGTCAATCCCATGCCTCTATATTTTGTGCAATAACCTACCGTGGGGAACCTTATCAAATGCCTTACTGAAATCCATATACTACATTAACTGCTTTACCCTCATCCACCTGTTTGGTCACCTTCTCAAAGAACTCAATAAGGTTTGTGAGGCATAACCTACCCTTCACAAAACTGTATTGACTATGCCTAATCAACTTATTCCTCTCTAGATAATTATAAATCCTATCTCTTATAACCTTTTCCAACATTTTACCCACAAGCGAAGTGAGGCTCACTGGTCTATAATTACCAGGGTTGTCTCTAATCCCCTTCTTGAACAAGGGGACAACATTTGCTATCCTCCAGTCTTCTGGCACTATTCCTGTAGACAATGACGACATAAAGATCAAAGCCAAAGACTCTACAATCTCCTCCCTGGCTTCCCAGAGAATCCTAGGTTAAATCCCATCCGGCTCTGGGGCTTATCTATTTTCACACTTTCCATAATTGCTAACACCTCCTCCTTGCGAATGTCAATCCTGTCTAGTCTAGTAATCTGTATCTCAGTATCCTCCTTTGACAACATTGTCTTTTTCCTGTGTGATTACTGACGAAAAATATTCTTTTAGCGCTTCCTCTATCTCCTCTGACTCCACACACAACTTCCCACTACTATCCTTGATTGGCCCTAATCTTTCTGTAGTCATTCTTTTATTTCTGATATACTTATAGAAAGCTTTACAGTTTTTCTTGATCCTACATGCCAATGACTTCTCATGTCCCCTCCTGGCTCTTTGTTCTCTCTTTAGGTCTTTCCCGGCTAACTTGTAACTCTCAAGCACCTTAACTGAGCCTTCACATCTCTTCTTAACATAAGCCTTCTTCTTCATCTTGACAAGAGATTCAACCACTTTAGTAAACCACGGCATCCTCGCTCGGCCACTTCCTTCCTGCCTGGCAGGTACATACTTATCAAAAACACGCATGTTCCTTGAGTAAGTTCCACATTTCAATTGTGCCCATCGCTGCAGTTTCCTTCCCCATCGTACGCATCCTAAATCTTGCCTAATCGCATCATAATTGCCTTTCCCCCAGCAGTAACTCTTGCCCTGCATTATATACCTGTCCCTTTCCATCGCTGAAGTAAACATAACCGAATTGTGATCACTATCACCAAAGTGCTCACCTACCTCCAAATCTAACACCTGACCAGGTTCATTACCCAGTACCAAATCCAATGTGGCCTCAGCCCTTGTTGTCTTGTCTACATACTGTATCAGGAAATCATCCTGCACACATTGAACAAAAACTGCCCCATCCAAAGTACTCAAACTATAGTATTTCCAGTTAATATTTGAAAAGTTGAAGTCCCCCATAACAAGTACCCTGTTACTCTCGCACCTATCCAGCATTATCTTTGCTATCCTTTCCTCTACATCTCTGAAAATATTCGAAGGCCAATAGAAAACCCCCAACAGGGTGACCCCTCCTTTCCTGTTTCTAACCTCAGCCCATACTACCTCAGTACACGAGTCCTCAAACATTGTTTCTGCTACCATAATACTGTCCTTGACTAACAATGCCACACCTCCCCCTCTGTTAGCATCGTCTCTGTTATTACTGAAACATCTAAATCACAGAACCTGCAACAACCATTCCTGTCCCTGCTCCATCCATATCTCTGAAATGGCCACAACATCGAAGTCCCGGTACCAACCCATTCTGCAAGTTCACCCATCTTACTCCAGATGTCCCTGGTGTTGAAGATGACACACTTCAAACCACTTTCTGTGTGCCGGTGAACTCTTGCAACCTCGAAACCATATTTCTCACCTCACCACTCTCGATCTTCTGGGCGCTGGAACTACAATTTAAGTTTGATCCTTCTGCTGAATTAGTTTAAACCCTCCCAAACAGCATTAACAGATTTCCCCCCCAGGATATTGGTACCCCTCTGGTTCAGGTGTAGACCATCCTGTTTGTAGAGGTCCCACCTACCCCAGAATGAGCCTCAATTATCTACAAATCCGAAACCCTCCCTCCTGCACCATCCCTGTAGCCACATTTCAACTACTCTCTCTCCCTATCCCTTGCCTCACAAGCACGTCGCACGGGCAACAAACCAGTTGTTATCTACAACTCTGTTTGTTCTGGCACTAAGTTTCCACCCTATCTCCCTGAATTTCTGCCTTACATCCCGATCCCTTTTCCTACCTATGTCATTGGTGCCTAAGTGGACCATGACTTGAGGCTACTCTCCCTCCCCCTCAAGAATCCCAAAAACACGATGTGAGCCTTCACAAACCCTGGCACCTGGGAGGCAACATTCCAACCGTGAGTCTCTCTCATTCCCAAAGAACCTCCCTAATCTGCCCCCCCTCATTTAGACTCGAAACGTCAGCTCTTTTCTCTCCTTACAGATGCTGCCAGACCTGCTGAGATTTTCCAGCATTTTCTCTTTTGGTTTCAGATTCCAGTATCCGCAGTAATTTGCTTTTTTCCCCAATGACTGATGCTCTGCTCCTCTTCCTGCCTTCCCTTCTGAGCAATAGGGACTCTGTGCCAGAGATGTATGCACCATGGCTTATCCCTGGTAAGTTGTCCTCCCCAACAATATCCAAAACAATATACTTGCTATTGAATGTGAAGACTAAAACAATTTATAATATTCATAAGCATTTAAAATGAAATATAATTAACTAATGACATTTAAGGCTAATAGGTCCTCTGGACCTGATGGGTTGTAATGTAGGATATTAAAAGAAGTAGCAATCATGAAAGTGGATCAGGGTTTGCATAAAGATTTGTAGCTCGGGTGCCAGTGGTTGTAGTTGTGGGTATGTTCACCAAGCTGAGAAGTTGATTTTCAGACGTTTCATCTGAAGGTAGCAAGGATCTAGCATAGCTTTAGAGGATTACAGGTTTGCTAGAAAGGGGCTCAGACATGGACTGAGGAGAGCCAGGAAGGGGCACAAGAAAGGCTTGGCAAGAAGGATTAGGGAGAACCCAAAGGCATTTTACTCATACGTGAGGAATAAGAGAATGATCAGGGAGAAGGTAGGGCCGATCAGGGATAGCATAGGGAACTTGTGCGTGGTGTCTGAGCAGATAGGGGAAGCCCTAAATGAGTTTTTCGGTTTTCACTAAGGAAAGGGACCTTGTTGTGAATGAGAACTTTGAGGAACTAGGATACAGGCTTGAACAGATCAAGATTGATGAAGTTGATGCTTTGGAAATTTTGACAAACATTAAGATTGATAAGTCCCCAGGGCCAGACCAGATTTATCCTCGGCTGCTCCGGGAAGGGAGAAAGGAGGTTGCTAAGCCGCTGGTGAAGATCTTTGCCTCTTCACTCTCCACGGGAGTCGTGCTGGGGGATTGGAAGAAGGTGAATGTTGTTCCTCTTTTCAAGAAGGGGAATAGGGAAATCTCTGGCAACTACAGACCAGTCAGTCTTACGTCTGTGGTTAGCAAAGTTTTGGAAAGAATTCTGCGGGATAGGATTTATGACTATTTGGAAAAGCGTAGCATGGTTAAAGGCAGTCAGCATGGAGTTGTGAGGGGCAGGTCATACCTCACAAATCTGATTGAGTTCTTTGAGGAGGAGACAAGACAGGTCGACAAAAGTCGAGTAATGGATGTGGTGTATATGGACTTCAGCAAGGCATTTGATAAGGTTCCCCATGGTAGGCTCATTTACGAAGTCAGGAATTATGGAATACAGGGAGATTTGGCTATCTGGATTCAGAATTGGTTGGCTGACAGAAGGCAGAGTGTGGTTGTAGATGGAAAGTATTCTGCCTGGAGGCCAGTGTTGAGTGGGGTCCCGTAGGGCTCTGTTCTTGTGCCTCTGCTCTTTGTAGTTTTTATAAATGACTTGGATGAGGAGTTTGAGGGGTGGGTTAGTAAGTTTGCAGATGACACAAAGGTTGGAGATGCCATCGATAGTATCGAGGGCCTGCAGTGTGACATAGACAGGATGCAGAGTTGGGCTGAGAAATTGCAGGTGGAATTCAACCTGGATAAATGCAAAGTGATGCATTTTGGAAGGTTGAACTCGAATGCTGAATATAGGATTAAAGACAGGATTCTTGGCAGTGTGGAGGAACAGAGGGATCTGGGTGTTTAATTAATAAATCACTCAAAGTTGCCACCCAAGTGGATAGGTTAGTTAAGAAAGCATATGGTGTTTTGGCTTTCATTAATGGGGGATCAAGTTTAAGAGCTGTGAGGTTTTGCTACAGCTCTACAAGTCCCTGGTGAGGCCACACTTGGAATGTTGCGTTCAGTTCTGGTCGCCCTACTGTAGGAAAGATACAGAGGCTTTGGAGATGGTGCAAGGAAGGTTTACGAGGATGCTGCCTGGACTGGAGGGCTTGCCTTATGAAGAGAGGTTGACTAAACTCGGACTTCTCTCTCTGGAGAGAAGGAGGAAGAGAGGTGACCTGATCGAGGTATACAAGATAATGAGAGGCATGGATAGAGTCAATAGCTAAAGACTTTTTCCCAGGGCAGCATTGACTGGCACAAGGGGGTCATAGGTTTAAGATATTAGGAGAAAGGTATAGAGGGGACATCAGAGGAAGGTTCTTTACGCAGAGGGTTGTGAATGCATGGAATGCGTTGCCAGCGGTGGTGATGGAAGTAGAGTCATTAGGGACATTTAAGCGACTGCCGAATATGCACATGGGTAGCAGTGAGTTGAGGGGTGCGTAGGTTAAGCTATTTTATTTCACATTAGAATTAATCCACAGCATAACATTGTGGGCCAAAGGGCCTGTTCTGTGCTGTATTTTTCTATGTTCTCTGTTCATCGCCTGTCTAGGTGACATCTTTAGTACTTTGCAGCCTCCTGTGAAACACTGCTGTACTGTGCTTTCTGGAATTTATTTGGTTCCATTCCTGCTGCTTCCGGTTGATGGTTCCAGTTGTTCGTTGCAGTAGCCGGTATATTGGGTCTAGGTCTTATTGATGGAGTCCATGGATGATTGCCATGCTTCTAGAACTTCTTTGGCTGTCCTGTTTGGCTTGTCCTATGATTTTTGTGCTGTCCCAGTCGAATTCGTGGTCCTTGTTATCTGTGTGTGTGGCTACTAGGGACAACTGGTCATGGTGTTTAGTGTCTAGTTGGTGTTTGTGGATGCAGATTGCTCGTTGTCTGCTTGTTTGTCCTATACAGTGTTTTTGTGCAATCTTTACATGGAATCTTGTAAATTACGTTTGTCTTGCACATGATGGGTAATGGGTCTTTTGAACTGGTGGGTTGTTGCCTGAGTGTGGCTGTCGGTTATGGGCTGTAATGAATCCGAGTGGTCGGAGAAGTCTCGCTGTCAGTTCCGAGACATCTTTATGTAAGGTAGCGTTGCTAGTGAATTATATCAGGGCAAGTGCTTATTGCGTTGTTTGTCTGTTAGGTATCTGCGGATGAAGTTGTGGGGATATCTGTTCTTGGCGAATATTCTGGGTGAAAGTGGATGCACGGGTAGTAATCCATCCAAAAGGATTGGAAAACCTCCAAAGTTGGCTCAGTGGTTAGCACTGTTGCCTCACAGCACCAGGGACCCAGGTTCGATTCCTGCCTTGGGCAATTGTCTGTGTAGAGCTTGCACATTCTCCTCATGTTTGTGCGTGTTTCCTCCAGGTGCTCCAGTTTCCTCCCACAGTCCAAGGATGTGCAGGTTAGATGAATTGGCCATGCTAAATTGCCCATTGTGTCAGGGGAGAATGTGTCTGGGTGTGTTACGTTTTGGAGGGCTGGTGTGGATTTGTTGGGCCAAATGGCCTGTTTCCATACTGTAGGGAATCTAGTCTAACACTTTTATTTTAAAAAAGGAGATAAAAAGCAGGTAACTATAGGCCAATCTGCCATTGGGAAAATGTTGGAGTCTATTATAAAGCAGAACATTTAGAAATATAGAATATAATCAAGCAGAGTCACCCTGGTTTCATGAATGGGAAATCATGCCTGGCAAAGTTAGACTTTTTTGAGGAAGTAACAAACAGGACAGATAAAGGGGAACTAATAGATGTAACGTACTTGAATTTCCAAGAAGTATTCAATAAGGTACCACACGTGAGTATACTTAATAAGACAAGAGCCCATGATGTTGTGGATGATTTTTAGCATGGGCAGAGGATTGGCTGAGTAATAGAAGACAGAGAGTTGGGATAAGGGAGGCATTTTCCAGGATGTAACGAGTGGAGTGCCACACAGACCAGTGCAGGGAGCACAATCAATGACTTGGATGTGGGAAGTGAATGTACTATTGCAAAGTTTGACACAAAAATATATGGGAAGGCAAGTGGTAAAGACAGTAAAGAACAGGGGAGCTGAATGTTATTTAAATGGAGAAAGACTGTAGAAAGCTGGAGCACAGAGGGATTTGGTTGTCTTTATTAATAAATAACAAAAAGCTGGTATCCAAGTTCAATAGGTAATGGAAGGAAAATTGAAGTTTTGCTGCTATTTCTAAGGGCATGAAATATAGCAATTGGAAACTCTTACTAAAACTACATATGACACTAGCTAGACCATACCTGGAATACTATAAACAGTTTTGATCCTTTTATCCAAGGAATGACTTATTAACATTACAGGCAACCAGAGAAGATTCACTAGATTGATCACAGGTAGTGGAGGGATTTCCTTATCTAGAGAGGCTGAGCAATTTGGAGCTGTACTTACTAGCATTTAGAAGAATGAGGGGTGACCTAATTGAAACAGGCAAGATTCTCAGGGGGCTTGGTAGGGTAGATGCAGAAAGATTGTTTCCCTAGTGGGACAGTTTAGGACCAGAGGGCGTAATCTCAGAATAAGGGGTCACCTATTTAAGACACAGATGAGAAGGAATTTTTTCTATGATATGATAATGCAGAGAGTTGTAGAGGCTAGGGTTGTTATGTATATTCAAGGCTGAGATAACCAGATTTTTAATCAATAAGGGAATCAAGGGTTATGAAGAAAAGGCAGAAAAATGGAGCTGAGAATAATCAGATCAGCCAAGATCTCATTGAATGGTGGAGCAGATTCAATGGGACAAATGATCTACTTCCACCGCAACATCTTGTAATTAATATTCACAGAGATAAGGTACTGAAGAAACACAAGGAAATAAAATCCAACAAATCCTTAGACCTGATTTTTTTTACATACTAGGGTTCTGAAAGTGAAGGGGCTCAGCAGGATAGATATTGGGATGTCATTTCCCTTGGGCGGGGAATATAGATCAATTGGGCAGTTTCAGGTTAAGAGGCTAATCATTTTGACTGAGATGCGTAAAAATTTCTTGACTTAAAATATGTTCACCTTTTCAATTCTCCAACTCAGAAGCATGTGGATAGCTTTTCATTATAAATTTATAGCTTTATGATACAGCTTTGGTCACTACGGGCATCAAAAGATATTAGGAACAGGAGAAAACGTGCAGTTAAAAATATGGTCATATTCCATGGAACAGCATATTCAATGGCTATATAATCTTCCTCTCCTATTTCTTATACTCTAATCATAAAACATTTAAAACAATGAAGAGTACAGCATCTGCTGATTATAAGGAGCACTTGATACGACCACTTTTTGTAGTTTTAGATTTTTTCAATGTTGCAACATTATAATAAAACTTTAAGTTCTTGAATGATATGTTTTTAAATTTCTTTGAGTTGTTTGCAGCTCAATTATCTACAATCACCTCCTGAGTGAATACTATTGTTTGTCATAATTCCATTTTATCTGAAACAAGTTTCAGTTCAAGGTCAGTGAAATATCCCTGAATTCAAAATATTTAAATAGACAAAACAGTTGCTTCTGTTCTCTTTCCCACAATGGATAATAAGGCGGCAGCTACGAATTCATTGATAATATACAATAAATAATTAGAACACACAGGCAGGATTAAGTTGGGCTGTTTGTACATTGCTGAGGTTAATCTAGGTCAAACCAAGGTTAAATGAATGCTTTGCAATGCAGTTGTGTCAAACCATTCACAGAATACAAGACAAAGCAGCAACCATTAATACAGTCATAAAGTCATAGAGATACACAGCACGGAAACAGACCCTTCAGTCCAATTCGTCCATGCCAACCAGATATCTTAAATAAATCTAGTCCCATTTGCCAGCATTTGGCCCATATCCCTCCAAACCCTTCCTATTCATATACTTTTTGAATGCCTTTTAAATGTCATAATTGTAGCAGCCTCCACCAGTTCCTCTGGCAGCTCCTTCCATACAGGCATCATCCTCTGTGTGAAAACGTTGTCCCTTTTAAATCTTGCCTCTCGTATCTTAAATCTGTGCCCTCTAGTTTCGGATTCCCCCACCCCAGGGAAAAGACCTTGCCTATTTACCCCATCCATGCTCCTCATGATTTTATAAACCTCTATAAGGTCACCCCTCAGCCTCGGATGCTCCAAGGAAAACAGCCCCAGCCTATTCAGTTTCTCTCTATAGCTCAAACCTTCCGATTGAGACAACATCCTTGTAAATCTTTTCTGAACCTTTTCAAGTTTTACAACATCCTTACGATAGAAGGGAGACCAGAATTGCACCCAATACTCCAAAAATGGCGGAACCAATGTCCTGTACAACCACAACATGACCTCCCTGCTCCTAAGCTCAATGCACTGACCAGTAAAGGAAAACATACCAAACGCCCTCTGCACTGTGACTCCACTTTCAAGGAACTATACACCTGCACTCCAAGTTTTCTCTTTGTTCAGCAATATTCCCCAGGACCTTACCATTAAATGCATACTTTCTGTCCTGATTTGCCTTTCAAAACACGGCACATCACATTTATCTAAATTAAACTGCGTCTGCTACTCCTCGGCCCATTGGCCCATCTGATCAAGATCCCATTGTACTCTTAGGTAACCTTCTTAGCTGCCCACTACACCTCCAATTTTGATGTCATCTGCAAACTTACTAACCATATAACCTGTGTTCACATCCAAGTCATTTATATAAATGACAAAAAGCAGTGGACAAGCGCCAATTCTTGTGGTACACTGTTGGTCACAGGCCTCCAGTCTTAAAAGCAACTCTCCGCCACCACCATCTGTCTTCGAGCCAGTTCCGTATCCAAATATCTAGTTCTTCCTCTATTCTGTGTAATTTAACTTTTCTAAGCAGTCTACCATGAAGAACCGTGTCAAACGGCTTATTGAAGTCCATATAGCTCACATCCAATGCTCTGCCCCCATCCATCCTCTGCGTTACTTCTTCAAAAATCTCAATCAAGTTAGTGAGTTAAGATTTCATCCACACAAAGCCATGTTGACTATTCCTAATCAGTCCTTGCCTTTCAAAATACATGTAAATCCTGTCCCTTAGGAATCCCTCCAATAACTTGCCCACCACCAAAGTCAGGCTCACCAGTCTATAGTTCCCTGACTCTTAGATTATTAGATTACTTACAGTGTGGAAACAGGTTCTTCGGCCCAACAAGTCCACACCGACCCGCTGAAGCATATACCATCCCGACCCATACTCCTACATTTACCCCTTCACCTAACACTACGGGCAATTTAGCATGGCCAATTCACCTAACCTGCACATTTTTGGATTGTGAGAGGAAACCAGAGCACCCGGAGGAAACCCACGCAGACACAGGGAGAATGTGCAAACTCCACACAGAGAGTCGCCTTTATTAAATAGTGGTACCACATTAGCCAACCTCCAGTCTTCTGGTACCTCACCTATGACTATTAATAATACAAATATCTTAGCAAGGGGCCCAGCAATCACTTCCCTAGTTTCCCACAAAGTTCTACGGTACACCTGATCATATCCAGGGATTTATCCACCTTCATGTGTTTTAACACATCCAGCACCGCTTCCTCTGTAATATGGACATTTTTCAAGATTCGCTATTTATTTCCCCACGTTGTCTATCAGATTCGTGAAGAGCGTTTGGCCGAAACATCGATTTTCCTGCTCCTTGGATGCTGCCTGACCTGCTGTTCTTTTCCAGTGCCACACTCTTTCTTCTAATCTCCAGCATCTGCAGCACTCACTTTCACTATTATTCAAACTCTATTTAAGGATTTAAATGTAAAAAAAAGGCTCTAACAGTCTCAAGGCTTATCATTAACTCACTGTGCTGATTTAGAATTGGAGTCAATACTGTTCCAGGAACCTTTTGGCATAAGATTTCTGCTTTGGACAGAATTGAAGGCCTGGCCTCATATTGGTTCCAAAATTGTATCAATTTGAAACCACACAAACTTTTCTGCACAATAGTGAATATAAAATCCACAATGAACCAATGCAATCAGACAATGGTTAAAACATAAAACATATTAAATATTAATTGTTATTTTTTAATTGTGGTAATTTGTGTCATTTGATTAATATTGATAAAAATAAGCTCAGCACAAAACTAAGTATTTATAATTATTGTCATAAAGTGGTAGAAATGTACAGCACAGAAATAAACCCTTTGGTCCAACTCATCCATGCTGACCAGATATCCTAAATTGATGTAGTCCTATTTGCCAACATTTGACCCATACCCCTCTAAACCCTTCCTATCCACGTACCCATCCAAATGCCTATCAAATATTGTAATTGCACCAGCCTCCACCACTTCCTCTGGCAGCTCATTCCATACACGCACCACCCTCTGCATGAAAAAGTTGCCACTTACGTCCCTTTTAAATCTTACCCCTCTCACTTGAAATCCAAGCCCTCTTGTTTTGGACTCCCCTAGCCAGGATAAAAGACCTTGGCTATTCAGAATTGGCTTCAGAATTGGATCTCTGTCTCTCAAGGTCAAGAAACCAATTTTTCCAATCTTGCCATATTTTTCCAACTGACTTACCAATGTTCAATTATGTTATGAATCAATCACCGGTAAGTAACTTGATTTTAAATGATTGAAAGTTATTTTTGAAAAAAACCACAAAGTAATATTTATGAGTTGAATGGGGGTACAGTAGTTAGTTTCCTCATTAGGTTTGCAGAATTTACACTCAGAAGTTTTAAAGATGACCTGTTAGAGACCTTGTGCTCAAAAGAGCCAGGATTACTTTTACAAAGCCTCCTTTAAAGGCCTGAAAATGAGTGCAATTAGTTGAAACTCAATTTACTCTGGAGTTGTGGCTGATTTTGTGGGTGGTTAGTACGATGGTTTTAAAATTAGCACAAAAAGATTACACAATATTGAGTTGCTCTTAACATAAATTGCACCTAAAAATCCACAATATTTCCCTGGAGTAATGCTGCCTTTGGAAGCATTGCAATGAATAAAAAATATAATGAAGTTGAAACAATACTCAGTGCTGTACTTTGGGAGTGTTGCACTGTCAGAGGGCAACCTTTCAGAAGATATGTTAATCCGAGGCCCTGTCTGTCCTCTCTGCAGATGTAAAACATCCATGATAATATTGAAGAATATGAACTGGCCAATGTTCATCTTTCAAGCAACATCACTGAAACAGATTATCATGATCTTATTTCTGATTCTGGGATCAGTGTACAAACTGATCGCTGTGTTTTCTACATTACAACAGTCATTCTAAATGTTGATGATAAAGCTCTTTGTGACAGCCTGAGGTGTAAAAGATACTATTACAATGAATATTCTTGCCTTCAATTACAAATCTTTGGATTACTGAACTTTATTGAATGCTTAGAGCCTTTCTTTCGTCAACCGAATACAGTGCGGACAACACTAACAAGACAACATTATATTTAATTGTATATTAATTTATGTATTTCTTAGTGGCTGTCACATTGCTGTGACCTAAAGGTGTGGGCGAGTTCCAACAGAAGGTCACTGTCTCCACAATCACAAATCAATGTCCTCCATTGTAACATGGTCCTGGGCTGGATTTTGTTTCAATGACTCTTTGACATCAAGTTATTGCAGGTTCAATTCCAAGTCAAAAAGGGAATTTAAAACGGGATGAAGCAATTTAAGGAGAGTTCTCAAATTAGGGTTTCTGTCATTTTAATGATCACATCTCAATATCTGTTTTGAACAAAATGAGGTAGTTCACCTTCAAACCCCAGATATTGAGATGAACATGAGCAGCACAACAGTAGATGGCAGCAAATTGTTCCCCATTACCCAATTTATATTTCACATGGCCAAGATCTAACATTAAAACCCTGATTTTAATCTTAACACCCAACCCAGCAGACATGGGCTTAGATTGGAATTTAATCACTTGAGTCCAACGAAGAGCAAAACTGGGCACGTTCCTGCTGTACAGTTTAGGTATAAATTGGAGAATTAATGCTCAAGACTGCGATAGCTTGCCTCTTTTTTCTGGCATGTATTATATAGATCCTACTCCATAAGACTGTGCACATTGATATTGGAGTTCATTAGTGGTGCATGAACACAGGGCTCTGATCCTGTATACATCTGATTTCCTCCTACACAATGTACACCTTCCTACATTTCCATTGTCACCAATATATTTCAGTAATGTTTTATGCAAATATTCCACAATGTGATTTGACTTCTCACCCATCAAATGTCAGCCAAAATACTTCATCCTCTCCCACTGTGTGCCTCAATCATTTTACTCCTAAACTGGTCCTCACCCTCAATAATTTCTCCTTTGAATCCTCCCACTTCTTCCAGATGAAAGGGGTAGCCATGGGCACCCATATGGGTCCCAGCTATGCCTGTCTCTTTGTTGGCTATGTTGAACAGCCTATCTTCCGCAGTTACACCGGCATCGCTCCCCACTTTTTCCTCCACTACATTGATGACTGCATTGGCGCCACCTCGTGCTTCCACGAGGAGGTTTAACAGTTCATCAACTTCACTAACACATTACACACCGACCTTAAATTCACCTGGACCAGCTCTGATACCTCCCTTCCCTTCTTGGACCTTTTCATCTCCATCAATGGTGACCTACTCAACATTGACATTTTCTACAAACCCATCGACTCCCACAGCTACCTGGATTACACCTCCTCGTGTAAAAATGCTATCCCTTATTCTTAATTCCTCCGCCTCCATCGCATCTGTTCCCAGGAGGACCAGTTCCACCACAGAATACACCAGATGACCTCCTTCTTTCAAGACCATAATTTCCCCTCCCACGTGGTTGAAGATGCCCTCTAGCACATTTCATCTGCATCCCGCACCTCTGCCCTTAAACCCCACCCATCCAACTGCAACAAGGACAGAACCCCCTGGTCCTCACTTTCCACTCCACCAACCTCCGTATACATTGCATTATCCTCTGCCATTTCCACCACCTACAAATGGACCCCACCACCAGGGATATATTTCCCTCCTCACCCCTATCCCCTTTTGGTGAAGACCGCTCCCTCCGCAACTACTTTGTCAGGTCCATACCCCCCCTTAACAACCCACCCTCCCCTCCTGGCACCTTCCTCTGTCACCGCAGGATTTGCAAAATCTGCGCTCACACCTCCCCCCTCACCTCTATCCAAGGCCCCAAAGGAGCCTTCCACATCCATCAAAGCTTCACCTGCACTTCCACACATGTCAAAAACTATATCTGTTACTCCCAATGCGGTCTCCTCTATATTGGGGAGACAGGACGCCTAATCACAGAGCGTTTCAGAGAACATCTCCGGGTAACCCGCACCAATCAACCTCACTGCCCCGTGGCTGAACACTTCAACTCCCCCTCCCACTCCGCCAAGGACATGCAGGTCCTGGGCCTCCTCCATCGTCACTCCCTAATGACCCGATGCCTGGAGGAAGAACGCCTCATCTTCCATTTCGGAACCCTCCAACTCCATGGCATCAATGTGGATTTCACCAGTTTCCTCATTTCCCCTCCACCCACATTATCCCAGTTCCAATCTTCCAGCTCAGCACCGCCCTCATCACCTGTCCTACCTGTCCATCTTCTTTCCCACC
Organism: Chiloscyllium plagiosum; assembly: GCF_004010195.1. NCBI lineage: Eukaryota > Metazoa > Chordata > Chondrichthyes > Orectolobiformes > Hemiscylliidae > Chiloscyllium > Chiloscyllium plagiosum. The sequence goes on from NC_057739.1 coordinate 6,356,797, forward strand.
TATCGGCTGCACCCTGCCCTCCTATCACCATTACCCCCACCTCCATCCACCTATTGCACTCTCAGCTGCCTTCCCCCCAGCCCACACCCCTCCCATTTATCTCTCCACCCAGAGGCTCCCAACCTCGTTCCTGATGAAGGGCTTTTGCCCGAAACGGCGATTTTCCTGCTCCTCGGATGTTGCCTGACCTGCTGTGCTTTTCCAGCAACATACTCTTGACTCTAATCTCCAGCATCAGCAGTCCTCACATTCGCCTCATATAAAAAGGTGACATCTGTGAAGGGAAGGGGTGATCCGCCTCATAGCTTTCTACTTAATGTGATTTAGCATGAATCATAGAATCACAGAAGCACGTCAGTGCAGAAACAGGACATTTGTCCCAACAAGACCACACTGACCCTCTGAAGAGTATCCCACCCAGACCCATTCCCCAACCCTATTACTCTGCATTTAACCCTGACTAGTGCACCTAACCTACAAATTCCTGAACTCTATGGGCAATTTAGCATGGTCGATTCACCTGCACATCTTTGGATTGTGGGAGGAAACCAGAGCAGCTGGAGGAAACCCACGCAGACACAGGGGGAATGTGCAAACTCCACACAGACAGTCATCTGAGGGTGGAATCACACCTGGGTCCCTGGCGCTGTGAAGCAGGGTGGTGACTGAATATATCTGCCAAGTTGCATATTATGCTTATTTCTAGGAACTAACATTGTGGTCCACTTTTCTTGTAGCTTTTACAAAGAATGCTGCCTGTAGCCTTGGCCATTACTACTTAAACCACTCAGCACCATGAGGTTCCAGACAAACAAATGGAGTTTTTTTTTGAGGTACTGTGTCAATGGAGTGCTTTGTTAATGGCTAATCAATTACTTATTTGAGAGGGTTGTTTTCCCCTGCAGATATCAGGAGGTTCAATGTGTCAGCACAGGAAGCTACTCTTATTGTATTGGTCTCAGTATCTCAAAAATATTCCTCCTGACTGCCCAAGGATGGATCTCTACAATGATTATGCAGTGATTCCTAACCAGGTTGAGCAGCAATACTCTGCTGTTGGGTAGACCAGGGCAAATGAAGCATTGTGTAGTGTATTGACTCTGCTTCCTGGGTGGTATCTGCCAGTTTCCATGTGAGATTGACTCAGGGATTAGTGCTGGGATGACAACTGTTTACAATATAGAGTAATGACTTGGAGGAAGGAAGCAAATGTACTGTAGCCAAATTTGCAGAGACACAAAAATAGGTGGCAAGGCAGATTGCGAGAGGGTACAGACAGTTTACAGAGACATTTCAACACATTAAGGAAATGGGGAAAAAATTGGCAAGTGGAGAATAATGTGGGAAAATATGAAGGTATTCATTTTGTAAAGGGGAATAAAACAAGAGGGTTGGGGGGATCTTGTGCCTGAGACACAGAAAGCTAGCACACAGGTGCAGCAGATAATCGGGAAGGCTTACCGGAAATGTACAAGGTCCTAGGGGACCACATCTAGAGTACTGTGAGAAGTTCTGCTCCCTTTATTCTAGGGCAGCTCGGTGGCTCAGTGGTTAGCACTGCTGTCTCACAGTGCCAGGGACCCAGGTTTGATTCTAAACTCAGGTGACTCTCTGTGCGGAGTTTGAACATTCTCCCTGGGAATGCATGGGTTTCAGCTTAGTGCTCCGGTTTCCTCCAACAGTCCAAAGATGTGCAGGTTAGGTGGATTGGCCATGGGAAATCGACTGTAGTGTTTAGGAATATGTAGGTTCGGTACATTAGCCATGGGAAATGCAGGGTTACACAAATAGAGTAGAGTGAAGGGTCTGGATGGGATATTCTTCAGAGGGTCGGTGGGACTTGTTGGGCCATTTTCCACACTGTAGGGATTCTATGATTCCATGAAAGATAATACAAAGGTTCACTAGGATGATCTCCAGTATGAAGAGATTGTCTTATGAGCAAAGGTTAAACAGATTGGGATTTTACTCATTGAAATTTAGAAGAATGAGAGGTGGTCTCATTGAAACATATAGAATTCTTAAGAAGCTTGACAGGGTCAGTGCTGAGTGGATGTTTCCCCTCATGGGAGAGTCTAAGACCAGAGGACATAGTCTCAAATGAAGGGATGCCAATTTAAGACTGAGCTGAGGAGGGGAAACGTTCTTGTGCATATTTAAGGCTGAAATAGATGGAATTTTGGTCAGTAAGAGTTTTGAGGAAAGGGCAGGAAAGTGGATATGAGGAGTGTCAGAGTTGAAAAGTGTGGTGCTGGAAAAATGCAGCAGGTCAGGCAGCATCCAAGGAGCAGGAGAATCCACGTTTCGGGCATAAGCCCTTCTTCAGGAATGAGGCTGGTGTGCCAAGCGGGTTGAGATAAAAGGTGGGGGGGAGGGAATTTGGGGGACGGGAGCTGTTATATATGCTAGGTGGAAGGAGGTGAGGTTGAGGGTGATAGACCGGAGAGGGGATGGGGCGGAGAGGTCGGGAAGAAGATTGCAGGTCA
>NC_057739.1:6359853-6403532 GCF_004010195.1 Chiloscyllium plagiosum
CTTTGAAGAAGGAGGCCATTTGGGTAGTTCGGTAGTGGAATTGGTCCTCCTGGGAGCAGATGCGGCGGAGGCGAAGGAATTGGAAATATGGGATGGTGTTTTTACAGGGGGCAGGGTGGGAGGAGGTGTAATCTAGGTAGCTCCATGAGGAGTGTCAGATCAACCATAATCATACTGAATGGCAGAGCAAACTCAAAAGGCTGAATGTACTTCTTATGGTCTTATTCTTATTCTGGAAATGTCATCTGTTGCTCAGTGTACAGACAAGAGTATTTTGTCAGTAGGAAAGAGCTGAAATTGAAATACAGAAGGTCTGCACAGAATCCTACAGGATCTAACCCCTTTTCACTTGATTTCATCACATGCAGGTTCCAAATGTAAGATGAGTACAGAACATGCAACACCACACAAGAAGTGATTAGTTTTTTTTTCCTCTCTGTAAGTACTCTACATGTACAGGAACTGATACCAAGGCATACAGATAGGACAAAATAGGACATCAGAATGAATCTTCTTTTAATCTTACATGTGGTGCAAATGTGCAGGAACATTAACTGTGACAGATATTGACCATCTAGAATTGGACATAATGCCAGAAACAAAACCATTTAATATAAATGTTGAAGGTCACCAGCCTCCAGAAACTCATAGGCAAGGCATCCACAGTTTTTCACGGAGCAGAGTGTGACATTCTGCTTAATCATTGCACAATGTAAACAATATTAACACTTCAGCTGCAGTGCAGAGGTTGACATGTGAAGAGAGGAATGATTCCTCTGTTGTGTTAGGTGATGGCTTAGTTTAATAATCACATCAAGATTAATGATTCAATTAATAAGGGACAGATGGTGATGTGGGCAGTGTGCCAATGGGTTTAAATTACTAAACTGCCAAGTGATGGATCCAGAAACTCTACTGCAGGGAATGTCTAGACCTGTTCAACAAATTAAGAGTCTTTGCTTGATGAGTTCAATTGCAGTATTAGGATTTTTTTTTTAAAAGTTCTTTCCATGTTTACTGCTTGAGTACCTGACATGTATATAATGATTGTGACTGCATTTTAAGCTTGTTTTCTTCATGCCAAAATGGTGTCATTCAATAAAATGAATGATAGTATTAATCAGAGCAGGGAATGTAAATTGACTATCAGGCATTTCTGAGGAGAAAGTGAGGACTGCAGATGCTGGAGATCAGAGCTGAAAATGTGTTATTGCAGGTTAGGAAGGCGGTGCTGAGTTTGAGGGATTTGACTGAGACAAGGTGGGGGGGAGGGGAAATGAGGTAACTGGAGAAATCTGAGTTCAGACATTTCTGCCCAAGCCAGAATAAGGGGGCACAAATTCCAGTTCTCTATGTTGATGGCTAACAGCCAACATAAAAATATCAGAATGATAATAGGCTGTTCAGTCCCCTCAAAGTTAAGAAACATTGAAACATAGAAATTCACAATAGGAGTAGGTTGTTTGGTCCTTCAAACATGCTCTGCCATTCAATACAGTTGGTTCTCTATCACAATGCCATATTCCTGCTTTCTCCCCAGATCCCTGGATGCCTTTTAATATCTTAATATTTACCTATCGCTTTCTTGATTATATTGAGTAACTTAGCCTCCACAGCCTTCTGTGGCATAACTGTGTATAAATGTAGTAAGACATCCCTACTTCTGAACTCAAATCCTTTTGCAACAAAGGCCAAATTATAGTTAGTGTTCCTAACTCTAAGCTAGGAAGCCTGGGTTCAAATCTGACACCACCTCCCAGATATCTTTGAACTGTTTGATTCAAAACGCATAGATGAACAAGGTTCACGGAAGACTCTTGTGGCACAATGGTAGTGTCCCTATATCTGGGGCAGGAGACCTGGATTCAAGTCCCATCTGCTCCGGAGATATGCTCTAACATCTCTGAACAGGTTGGTTGGAAAATTGAATGCTTTACCTACCTGACTATTTTCATTGATTCAGGTGGTCAAAAAAATCACATGACACCAGGTTATAGTCCAACAGATTTATTAGAAACTGCAAAGTACAGGAAGATCCAAAGCCCTTTGTACATCCAGAAGTCCCAATATATTGCCATTTAAATAATACTCTTCTTTGCTGTTTTTCACACTGAAGTGTGTAACGTCCCATTTACTATGTTGCATGGCATCTGCCATGTGTTTGCCTACTCAATTAACTTGTCTAGATCCTCCTGACACCTTCCTGCATCCTCCTCATAACTCACAATCCTGTTCTATGTTATTAGCAAACTTGGACATATTGCATTGGGTCCCTTCGTCTAGGTCATTTAAACATAACATGAAGAGCTGGGTCCAAACTCTGATCCTTCCAAAGAGAGACCCACTTAATTCCACACTGTTTCCTGTCCGTCAACCAATTCTCAATCCATACCACTATAGTACACCCATGTGCTTTAATTTTGCCCAGTAACCTCTCATATGAGACCAAATACCCACAGGTTCTCCCTTACCAATTCTACTCGTCACACCCTCAGAATACACCTCCAGATTTGTTAAAGTATCATTTGTCTGTATAAATACATGCTGGTTCATTGACATGAGTCATCTATGTCTAAACTATTTTCCCAATGTGAAGAAGTATCAGATTTTGCCAGCAAATTTAGAACCCATGGAATAAAAGCATGGCTATCAGGTTGACTGACTGTCTAGGAAACAGAGTTGTGGTGAAAGGTGTTTTTGCAGACTGAAAGAAGTGTTGAGACAGGGATAACAAGCCAAAGCAAATTAGCCAAACTATCACTGGATTCGCAACACAGTGAAATTAAAATATTCAATGACGCTCCAAACTGCCCAGTTGTTCTAAACTAAACTTTATGAATACCACATATTGGACATCAAGTTTAAATGAAAAATAACAATTCATTATTAATATGGTAACTTCAGCAGAACACATAAACAAGAAGTTACTCTAAATAATATAGAACTTCTACAGTGTGGAAGCAGGCCATTCGGCCCATCGAGACCACACTAACTTTCCGAAGAGCATCCCACCCAGACTCACAGCCCTACCAATCCTGTAACTCTATTTCCTATGGCTAATCTACCTAGCCTGCACATCCCTGGACACTACAGGCAATTTAATAGGTCCAATCCACCTAACCTACATATCTTTGGACTGTGGGAGGAAACCAGAGCATTTGGAGGAAATCCACGCAGACACGGGGAGAATGTGCAAACTCCACACAGACAGTTGCCCAAGGGTAGAACCAAACTGGGTCCCTGGCACTGTGAGGCAGCAGTGCTAACCACTGAATCACTGTGCACCCTAATATCTGTAATCTAAAATCCAACCTTCTTTGGTCATAACCACTACTCAAGCACAAATCAGAAAACAGAGGTAAGGAATAAATTACAAACAAAATAAAAGAATTGTAATTTGCTAGTTCAATAAAGTTTCAAATGATGGATACCAGGCCTTCAGAAATCCTTGGACAATGAGTTGTTCACAGGCATGTAGAACTATATACCTTGCTTGAATTCCAAAGTCACCAGATAATGCAAACAGCTTCATTGCTCAGTAATCACTTATTTCTGACATACTTGGATTCTTTTCTCAGACATTCAATAATTCGATAACTGAAGAGTAACTAGAGGGAGAGCAAAATAAAACAAAGACAGTCTCTGGAAATTTCCAATATCATCCAATCACCTGCTAAACCCAGTCAGATCTGGCTCTCTCCCTTCTTTCTCTTTCCAATTCTCTGTGGTTGGCTAACACCAGTCCTCCCTTGATTGACCAATTTGACATCTAACCAGCTTCCAACCCCAACATTGCAAACACTCAGTGCCTGTATATCTTCAGCATCCTTAGAACAGTAATCACGTTGCATAATCTTCAAGGCCATTTCCCAACAGTATTTTGTTATTTTCTTCTTTAAAACAAGCTGCTGTTCAAAGTTCAATTCCTCATCTTAACTTACATTTACAAATCAAAAATGAGAAAAATAAAAGAAAGAAGGTGAAGGTCTCTAAAGAAGTTAATTAATCTACATTAATGACTCAGGCTTAGATGTGTGTAATTTCAAAATTTACAGGTTCATGGAGTGGTGTAGATGTCCAGGTGATATAGACCGGCCAGTGGAATGGAAGGACACATCTCAGATAAAACACAATTCAGAGAAGAGTGAGTCATATGTTAAGGCAATTTAACATAAAGCATACAGCAGAGCATAAAGGGATACAGAAAAGAGAGAATGAGGGGTATATGTTCACAAATCTTTGATGGTGATAGACAGGCTTGTACAGGTGGTGATTAAAACAAATGAAGGGAAATCTTATGGCACAGTGGGATCATCTCTTCCTCCTCAACCAGAAGCTACAAGCTTTCCAGGACTTGATGGCCAAGATAGATTTTATTACACAGCCAAACAGGCTGAGAACAGAACAGTATCAATGTGCAAAGCCTTCCAACGTACACTAGTTAGAATGGGAAAGATTCCTGGTTCGTCCCATGATGGAAAGAAATTGCAACCTCTACTAAATGTCCATAGACTCAGGTTATAACATTCATATAAAAAGGTATGTCACCACAGCCACTTGGAGTCTCAGAGGGGAGTGTCTGGACAGTGGTGTGAATTAAACAAGTATCAACATCACAGGGTGCGATCCCATTCCAACTGGGATAGCTTTGGGACCCCTGCCTTGTTGTTCTCTCTGTGATAGAGACCTTGGCATTGAGGATCAGCGATGCCTTTGGACACTGAAATCAAGAAGACAGTAAAAGCCACCCTGATCTTCAAAAGCACGGTAGTTATGAGGAGCATTCACAAAACAGTAGCTGAGACTCAATTCATATTCCTTTTAATTTTTCCTGTTGCTGCGCACAACACCAAAATCCAATCATCAACTTCGGAGCCAGACATCAAAGCATCCCTATGCCAATCGGGTGCATGGCCCCTCCGAGCGGCAGTTTAACAGGAACATTGACCTGAACTAAAGTATTCTGTCTAACTCTGGGCACCAGTAAGGATGTGAAGGCTTTAGAAAGGATGCAGAAGAAAAACACTGGAATGTTCCAGGTACCAGGAACTTCAGTTATACAGATAGATTAGACACACTTGTGTTATTCTCTATAGAGAAGGCAGGTGTCAAAAGGCTTGAACACAAGACTAGCTCCCTATATTTTTGAAGTTATCTTTTTAAAACATTCAACTGATTGCAACTACCCACAGAAGGGAAACTGTTTAAAAATGCTAAGCCACCTCAAGATGGGTGGGTGAGAGAACAGAATAAATATCCTTGGGTGGGAGATGGTGTGAAAAGAAAGACTCCTTAAAACCCATTGATATTTATTGTGGTTTCAGGAAGACCTTAAGAATTGCAAAGTACTTGACGTCTGGACATGACATCATGGCTATCACAGTCAAAGCCACTCAAAGAATTTCTTGGAAATACAGAGAAATCACAATGAGTCAAAATCAGTCAACGTGAAACTCTAGTTGTGTCAACGTTGTCAGCCAGTAGAACAAGAATCCAACAGATGGATGCCTGAGAGATGTCAAAGATCAGGACAGCTAACTCCATATTGGCCAAACTGATACAAACATGCCATATGACTATCCAAACCAATCAGAGAAGAAATAGGCCACACCACAAAGTGAAGTCTTAGGTAAAACTACATTGAACATCAAGATCTCTCTGTGAACCCCAACAGTATGGCCAAACCTGTGATAAAGGTAAAAGTGCAATCGATTGGAAACAAAGTGACGTTTTAAAATTGTGGTGAAAAGCAAAAAACAGACAAAGCTAAGGAGTGAGATTTCAGCCTCGGATTTGTTAACCATTCCGAAACATATGATGATGATCTTGGAACACTGGCAGACATTCCTTCCAGCAGGGAAGATAACCTTGACACTGAAGAAGCTCTGCTAGCTCAAGCGGAGAACATTCCCATCTCCAGTTTAATCCGGTAGGAAAAGGAAGTCAGCAAAGATGCTAGAAAGTAAGGAGGTTCAGCTGCAGTGATGCATGGGTAGACTGATCCAAGGCAAGTACATTATCCTCAGCTGTGCAATAAGTAGTGAAGGCAGCAACAATTTTTGTTATGTGATCATGGGACGTGGGTTTCACTGGCTAGACCAGCATTTACTGCACTTCCCTATTGAACAGCACGTAGTTAAGGGTCATCCACATTGCTGTGGGTCTGGAGTCACATACAATCCAGACCAAGTATTATAAAAGATCAGATCACTACAAAGTTTGAACAAATACAAAAATAAAGACATATATCATGTATTTACTGTTTTATTGTTTTTCATTTTGTCTCATGAACAGAGCTTACTGTCGGCAAAACTGCTGCTGTCTCCATTCTTACTTGTTCTCAAAGAACTGGCATCCAGTTCCCATGCAAACAGATCCAGTGAAGAGCATTAGAGAGCTGAGAACTTGTAAAATAATTGCAACATTTGCTATTGTTGACTTCATCCAAGAAACCAGCTTAACAATCTTGGCCTCTGAGCTACAGAATTGTAATGCTGCAGAAGGAGGCTATTTGGTCCATCATGTCTCCACCAGTTGTCTAAGCATTTTATTTAGTGTTAGTTTTCACTGTAAGCCTGAGCATTGTTTCTGCTTCACAATAGGTTAGATTAGATTCCCTGCAGTGTGGAAACAGGCCCGATGGACCAACAAGTCCACACTGACCCTCTGAAGACTAACCCACCCAGATCCATTTCCCTCTGACTAATGCACCGAACACTATGGGCAATTTAGCATGGACTATGGGAGGAAACTGGAGCACCCAGAGGAAACCCACGCAGACACAAGGAGAATGTGCAAACTCCACAAGGACAGTCGCTTGAGGCTGGAATCAAACCTGGGTACCTGGCGCTGTGAGGCTGCAGTGCTAACCACTGAGCCACCTTGCTGCCCGAAACAGGCCCTTCAGCCCAACAAGTTCACACTGACTCTCTGAACAGTAACCCATCTGCCTACCCTATATTTACCCCTGACTAATGCACCTAAAATTATAGGCAATTTAGCATGGCCAATACACCAATAATCATCTAATGTCCTTTTGAATACTCCAGCTGAACTTGTCTCCACCATACCCAGTACATTCCCTAACTATATGCTCTGTGAAGGGGTCTTCCTCCCTTTTATATTTGCTTCTTTTGTAAAACTGTGCCCCTCGTTTGCTAATGAATGGGAACAGTTTCTCCCGACCTATTTTGTTTAGACCCCTTACAATTTTGAAAACTTCTTTCAGACATCCTCTTAACTTTCTCTCCAAGGTCTGACATCTATTTATCTCTCCAAGTTCTTTGTACTAAAATACATCACCGCACAGTTCTTTACATTGAATCTCATCTTCCACCTGGCCACTCACTGCATCAATTCATTGATCTCCTGTTAAACTTCTATATTGTCCTCCAGTTCCAAAGTTTTGTATTGTCCACAAACGTTCAAATTGACCCATGTACACCAAGATTTATATCATCCCTGGTGAACTCCACCACCTTCATTTCTCCAGATGGAAAAATTCCAGGAATCATTACTCTCAATTTCCTATCCCTGAGCCAATTTTGTTTCCATGTTGCTCCTGTCTTGTTCATTTCATTAACTATAAGTCAACTTAAAGTCTACTGTACGGCATTATAATGAATGTTTTTTTAGGAAGTTCATGTGCACCAGACCAACAGACTTGTTCTCATTAATACACTCAGTAATCTCTTTTAAAATAATTCCAGCTATTTAGACATCATTTTCCCTTAACAAATCCATCCTGCTTTTTTCAAATTAATCCATACTTTTTCCATGTGACTATTAATCCTATCCTGAATAATTGTTTCTAGACGTCTAAACTTAAATTGATTGGTCTGTAATTGCCGGGCTTATCTTTATAACCATTTTTGAATAAGAGTGATATTTGCAATTTTCGAATCCTCTGGTAACATCCAAGTCCAGGGAAGATTGGAAGATTATTGTCACTGCATTCAGCAATTTCTACTCCTCTCTGCCATTTCACAACATCATAACCCCACAGGGAAATGTGTACCTGTAACTCACCAGTCCTATTGACTATGCTCCATGCATTCACATACATGCAACATACTGTCCCTGCTGTCTCCTGCACTGTTTCAGAGGGTTCTGTCTCTGCTCTCTGTTGCATTGGTTCAGAAGCTGTTGCCCCCACATTTCAATGCTCTTTATAAAGCTGGTGTCCCCTCTCTTTAGAGCACATTATGAAGTTGCTGTTTCAGAAGCACTCTCTTGTGCTCTCTATGATGCTACTGTCCCCTCTACCTCAGGCTCTTTACAAAGCTGCTGTCTCTGCTCTCATTCGCACTGTTTCAGAAGCTGCCAATTGCACTCTCTTTCACACACGTTGTTTGTGAAGCTGCTGTCTCTGCGCTCTCTTGCCATTTTTCTAAGGCTCAGGTTAAAACCTTATACCTCAAAGACAACCAAAGGACTCTGAACCTAATATTCACCTCGAGATTCACATGAATGATCCCTGGAATGGTAGGCCTAACATACGATGAATGGCTGAGGATCCTGGGATTGTATTCCTTAGAGTTTAGAAGGTTATGGGGACATCTAATAGAAACTTAGAAAGGGTGGATGCTGGGAATTTGTTTCCGTCAGGCGGGGATACTAGGACCTGTGGCACAGCCTTAGAATTAGAGGGGGTCAATTTAAAATGGAAATGAGGAGACATTTCTTCAGTCAGAGAGTGATGGACTTGTGAAATTCATTGCCATGGAGTGCAATGGAGGCCAGGATGTTAAATGTCTTCAAGGCAGAGATTGATAAATTCTTAATCTCGCAAGGAATTAAGGGGAGAGTGTGGGTAAGGGGCATTGAAATGCCAGTCAGCCATGATTGAATGCGGAGTGGACTCGATGGGCCAAATGGCCTTACTTCCACTCCTTTGTCTTATGGTCTTATATCCTTTATTTTCCTTTGCCCTGGACATTATCCCCTTTAACTTTGTAGATATGTGTATGTGTGTAGTGAGGGCCTATTCTGCTTGGGGTTAGCAAGTAATAAATTTGCACTTTCATGAACTCCAGAAAACGTCGTGATTGATTATTTATTGCCTACAGTAAGAACGTTAAATATCTTTAAATTGGAGAGAGGTGTAGCTTTACACTACCAAGATCAATTAAGAAGGTAGCTGGATCACCCCTTTTCACCGAGTTGTAACAGTGTTCAGAACTATGTGGGATCTGGTGACAGTAATAGGGAGAACCTTTTCCATAGATGGAATGCTTAAAATTCAGAGAGCATCAATTTAATGTGAATGATAAATGCACCAAAAGCAACAGAAGGAAAAAGAATTATTTTACATCAAGTGTGGTTAGAATCTGCCTGACAGTGTGGAGAAGGTCAATTCAACCGTGACTTACAAAGGGAAGTTAAATAAATATCTGAAGAGAAAATATTTACAGGGCTTTGAGAAAAGGGGAAGTCAGATTAGTTGAGTTACTCTTGTAGGGAGCCAATATACACACGATTTGAAGACTAGCAATAAGTGATTTCCCTAGATGAACCCAAAAATCTCACTGCTGTTTCAGAATTTGTAGCTTTTCTCAATTTAGAAACTACTCTGATTTATACTTCGTCGGTCCAAAGTGGAATTTGATACACTTCTCCACATTAAATTGCATCTGCCAGAGTTCCACAAACTCACAATTAACTGATGTTCCTTTGCAATTGTTTGCTTCCACCTTTTTTATGTAATTTGGCATGGAAACTGACCCTTCGGCCCAAACTGGTCCATGCTGATCATGGCGTCCGTTCAGCTAGTTCCAATTTCCTGCAATTGGTCCATATCCTTCTAAAGTTGAAACTTTATTGCTGGAACAGCACAGCAGGTCAGGCAGCATCCAGGGAACAGGAGATTCGACGTTTCGGGCACAGGCCCTTCTTCAGGAATGAGCAGAGAGTGTTCAGCAGGAGAAGATAAAAGGTAGGGAGGAGGGACTTGGAGGGGGGGCATTGGAAATGTGATAGGTGGAAAGAGGTCAAGGTGAGGGTGATAGGTCGGAGTAGGATGGAGCTCTTTCCACCTATCACATTTCCAACGCCCCTCCTCCAAGTCCCTCCTCCCTACCTTTTATCTTCTCCTGCTGAACACTCTCTGCCCATTCCTGAAGAAGGGCCTGTGCCCGAAACGTCGAATCTCCTGTTCCCTGGATGCTGCCTGACCTGCTGTGCTGTTCCAGCAATAAAGTTTCAACTTTGATACATGAATAGGCAAGGAATAGAGGGATACGGACAGCGCAGAGGCAAAAGGTTTTTAGTTTACAAAGGTGTCATGCATCAGCACAGGCTATGTGGGCCAAAGGGCCTGTTTCTGTGGTGTGCTTTGAATTATCAGGTATAAGATGGAATGTAGGTTTGAGGTTAAAATCAGACCAGCCATGATTTGATTGAACAGGGGATCAGACTGGAATGGCAGAGTGACTCCACGGTTCCTTGTTTGTCTGTTTATAAAGAATGACAGCCCATTTATATTGATCAGTAAGAGAATACTGACAGGATTTAACTGGTTAATAATCACACAAAATATAATGGGTGAGGTTAGAAAAAAAAATTGACACAAGGGATTGTTTAGAATTCCTACAGTGTGGAAGAAGGCCATTCAACCCATCAAGTCAACACTGACCCTCTGAAGAGCATCCCACACCATCCCTATAACCCTGCATTTTCCACGGCCAATCCACCGAGCCTGCACATCTTTAGACTGTGAGGGGAAACCCATGTAGACACAGGGAGAACACGGAAACTCCACGCAGTCACCCGAGAGTGGGATTGAACTCGGGTGTTACGACATGGTTAATTTAAAACCAGCAACACAAAAAACATTTATCCTGTGCAGTAATCTGTAAACATCGAGTGGCCAAGAACTATTTAAAGTAAAAATTAACAACTTTATTTCATAAAGTATAACAGAATAATTAACTAACCATTATTTACAACTCCTTCCTCTAACCTACCTTCGACCTTCCCTTCTATAATACTAGTCCGATAAAAGTCCCAATTAAAATTTACAAAAACAACACTTCTTATCTCAAAACCAGGCAGCTGTAGATTCTTGTCTTCGGATCTTTCTGTGTCTTCCTTTCTCCTCGTTAGGAATTTCTGTGTTGCAGGTTACTGACTGAAAAGGGACTTTTAAGAGAGATATTGTTTCAAGCAGTCTGTTACATGCTAGGACCATAAGACCATATGACCATAAGACATAGGAGTGGAAGTAAGGCCATTCAGCCCATCGAGTCCATTCCACCATTCAATCATGGTTGATGGGCATTTCAACTCCACTTACCCGCGTTCTCCCCGTAGCCCTTAATTCCTTGTGACATCAAGAATGTATCAATCTCTGCCTTGAAGACACTTAGCGTCCCGGCCTCTACTGCACTCCGCGGCAATGAATTCCACAGGCCCACCACTCTCTGTGCTGTGCTGTTCCAGCAATAAAGTTTCAACTTTGATCTCCAGCATCTGCAGACCTCACTTTCTCCTCGAACATATCCCTCTAAACCCTTCCCACCCACTGGTCTATCCAAATGTTTTTTAAATGCTGTTATTGTAACTGCCTCAACCACTTTCTCGGGCAGCCCATTCCTTATTCACACCAGTCACTGTGTGAAGAAGTTGCCCCTCAGGTTCTTCTTAAATCTTTCTCCTCTCACCTTAAACCTATGCCCTCTAGTTTTCAATTCCCCATCGCTGGCAAAAAGACTATATACATTCATCCTATCTATGCCCCTCATAATTTTCTACACCTGGGTAAAGTCACCCCTCATTCTCCTCCGTTCCAAGGAATAAAGTCCTAGCCTGGCCAACCTCTCCTGATAACTCAGGCCTACTAGCCCTGGAAACATCCTCATAAATTTTCTTTGCATTTTTTCCAGTTTAACTATATCTTTCCTATAACACAGTGACCCAAATTATACACAATACCTCAAGTGCGGCCTCACCAGTGACTTATACAACTGTAACACAATGTCCCAATTCCTAAACTCAATGCTTAGACCGATAAAGACCAGCACACTAAATGCCTTCTTCACCACCCTGCCTAGCTGTGTCGCTGCTTTCAACAAACTGTACTTGTACTCCAAGGTCCCTCTGTCCCACAAAACTCCTCAGGACTTTACCATTTACTGTATAAGTCCAACCATGGTTTGACTTTCCAAAGTACAACACCTCATACTTATCGGTATTGAACTGCATTTGCCAAACCTCAGCCCACTTCCCCATCTGATTTACTCAACTTAATTTGGAGAAATCAGCAAATCTGGGGAAATGGTTCTCCATTTCTTCATATGCCTATCAGTACAGACCCAGAAATTCCAACAGTCAGATAGTCTTTTGGCAGGGTAACTTGGAGCTGTATGTTGGGATCATATGAAAATAGTACTGCAGCTAAATGCAGAAATTACACAGGAAACTGAAGTTTCTGAATCTGGAACCCTCCAATAGAGTCCCTTAAAGTCAGATATTTTAGAAGGGTCTGACTCACATAAGTTCAGGAGATTAAAAACCTGCTCAAATCATAAGTAACTATAAAACTGAGCTCATCACTGACTTCTCCCACAAAAATACCTCACTCCAACTGTCAACAAATCCTGACCTGACAACCACAACTCCAATCCAATACCTCCCACACCTGACCAAACCTTGCCAGACCTGACACCCCTCATTACCTTGAAACGTCTCATTAACCTGACCTCTCAAACTAAGCACTCATCCATTTACAGGCACATGTCCTCTTATCTCTAGCCCCTCTCCTCCCAACTCACTGGTTATCCTAACCTCTCACCCAAATGGAATTCTAACACCCCACCCAACTCACCTGCTTACCTAACTCCTCACCCACCTATCACCCTCACCAACCTGGCACCCTGTCAGCTAATCCCTGCACCACATGCCAAGCAGCTAACCCACCACACAATTACCTTACGTACTCACCTTTTCACAGTAGCGGTCAAAGCGGCTGTAGACATTTAAGCTGCAGAATACAACACATTGACTGCTGAGTAAAGAGATGTGGTTTCCATGCTGATTTCCTCTGCTGCTGTTTGCGATATTTCCTGAACGTATTTGTGCTGTTCTATAACAGGAGTCATCCATCCAGAAATTCCAGGCAGAACTGATCAAAAGGTAAGTGTGATCTTTTAGTTTGGACAGGTTTCGGAATAGTGTTTCTGACGCTGATCAGAATTTTTTGGCCATATGTAAAGCTGAGACTCAGTGCTGTTTCCCAGGGATCCACTAGTCACACTCTTCCAGTTTGTATGGCCTTTGCCCTATTGTCTGCTGCCCTACTTATAACCAATTCACTATCTATTTCAGTAGGTCATCTCCAAGCCTATGGAATATCATTTCCATTGAATCCAACTGATGTGTAACTCCCTCCCTTTGCATCCCAGCCAATAAATTCAGTTGGTGTCCGTGCAATCTGCAGCATAATACACTTCTGCTTGAGTTAAGAAACTGAAGTAAAAGGAACTCAGAGAAATCTTTGCCTCATTGTTATGATGGTGTGTGTATGATGGCACCTTGCCCTTTTGTAGGCCAGGAAGGCAATGTGAAAGTGCTTCTTCTTTTACAAGAAGCGTCTTTGAAAGCAGGGAAAGCTGTTAAGTCAGGTTCGGTGAGCTGAGAGTATAACTTTGATAAAAGTGCCTGAGTGCCGCTTCACAAGGTTTCTTTTAACAGGAAGACAGTTTCCCTGACAGACACCCACAACAACAGAAGGTTAACTGTAGCTGAAGAAGGACTTCAGCTGGACCTTTTGTTGGCTCTGATCTTTCTCCACAGAGGCTGCTAGACCTGCTGAGTTTCTCCAGCAATTTCTGTTTTCGTTGCAGATTTCCAGCATCCTTAGTTCTTTGCTTTATTATATCAGACAACTTTAATGGTCCAACTCTAATTTTTAGATAATCTTTCCTTGTTTTAGGTTCCCCACCAAACGAAATAGCTTCTCTGTACCTAATCATCAAATCACTTTAACATCTTAAATACTTCAACCACATCATCAATCTCCTGTACTCAAATAATACATGTCATGGCCTGCTTACCCTTTGTGAGATTATCAAGTTACCTATGGTGGCATTGCAACTCTTACGGCGTTGGAGGTTACACTGTCTGCAGCAGCTTCTTCCCACCAATGGGGCTTCCTATCATCAGTACCTTTCACTCCTGCCATCAGCAGTTCGACTGAGAAATGAGAAAGTCTGGGAGATTCTGAGAGTTGCTACCATTCCCAAAGTTCCTTCCCCATCTGCCATCCGGCTGGGAAGGGATGTACTCATTAATGTGCTTTTCAGGCCGACAGTGTTTTTCAGGCTGCAGCAGAACCATTCGCTTCTCCCTTCCAGAGGTGGGTGGCTTGATAGATTCCAAATCGACGGCTAATGAAGAAGAATAAAGTCACAGGTTAGAGGCGCTATCAAAATGATAAAAGTTTAGATTAGATTCCCTACAGCGTGGAAATAGGCCCTTCAGCCCAACAAGTTCACATCAACCCTCCGAAGAGCAACTCACCCACACCCATTTCCCTCTGACTAATGCACCTAACCTATGGGGAACTTAGCATGGCCAATTCACCTGAGTTGCACATCTTTGGACTGTGGGAGGAAACTGGAGCAAACCCACGCAGACACGGGGAGAATGTGCAAACTCCACACAGACAGTTTCCCAAGGCTGGAATCGAACCCGGGTTCCTGGTGCTGTGAGGCAGCAGTGCTAACCACTGAGCCACCATGCCACCCCAAGGTTGTAACTATTCTGCTACAAATCGACCAATGAAGGAAGTAGTCTGATCCTCAAAGGATCCCAACACTTTGGATAGCAGTATTGCTCATTGGGCCATAATGCACTGTGGCTGGCACTGACAAGACATAAGCAGCCAAACTGATTTTTAAGGTTTTATCATATTGCCAACAAAATGTCATTCTGTCTAATTGTTCCAAAACCAGCCTCCCATTGTCTTAACCATTGTGAACTCCAGTTCACTCAACACTCTGTATCCAAATCCTAACTCACACCAAGTCTCCTTCATTTCTCACTCCCTCTTATGCATGCTCACTGACACTGTTCTCCAGTATGGCAATGCTTCGTTTTTAACATTTGGAATTTGCACTGCCAATACCAAGACGGTTGCTGGCTGCTTGCATCAATAGTGATTGCAAAGTTGTGGCTGTGACTGAGTCCTCT
The DNA here is from genome assembly GCF_004010195.1 of Chiloscyllium plagiosum. Taxonomy (NCBI): domain Eukaryota; kingdom Metazoa; phylum Chordata; class Chondrichthyes; order Orectolobiformes; family Hemiscylliidae; genus Chiloscyllium; species Chiloscyllium plagiosum. Next base: position 6,375,043 of record NC_057739.1, read on the forward strand.
GGCTGCCCCGCTGGATGTCCTGAAGGCTGCTGTTATGTATGCCTCCTCACTGACACATACCGCCTCCCCCCACCCTAATCCCCGCACCTCTCTCTCCAGCTACTGGCCACATCACTCATTGCACAGCTCGCCAGTTCATGCTCTGAGTATGTTGGTTGCTGTGCCAGCTAGTCATGGCATTGCTAATAAAGCTAAACTTTAAATTTCTTATCCTCACTGTATTTTGAACTTCCCCCAGCTTGAGAAGCCTCCAAAGATCTCACGACACATTGAGTTTCAGCCTCTTGCATGTCCCAGTTTCCTTTCTCTATCCGCTAATTCTCATGCCTTCAGCTGTTTGGATCCTAAACTCTGGAATTCCACTTTAAATCTCTCCACTCTCTCCTCCTTTAAGATGCTTCATAAGACCTATGTCTTTGATGGAACATTTGGTTACCAGTTCTAAAATCTCCCAATTTGGTGTCAAATTTTGGTTCCTGTGAAACATCTTTGTATGTTTTCCTATATCAAAGGTGCGATATACATACAAGTTATTCTTGTCATTATGGTGCTGTTTCAGAGCTAAATGTTTTAAAATATGAAAGATTGCAAGCTGTCTTACTTTCAAATCACGTGTTCAAAATGGCTCCTGCTGCAGCTCTTAGAGAAGGGCAGTCTCTAAATGTATTCAAGAAGTGTTACGCTCACTGTTCCTTTAAATGTAGTAGTGCCAGTTCCAAAGGGAGATAAAGTGAGCTCACTTAGGTTCCATCTCATTGCCAGCATTCACTCAGCATGAACACTGTTAAAATATTTCAGAACCGTTTTCCTTCAATGAAAGTTCCACGCATTTTATGTTTAATCAGGGAACAGAGCTTCTGATTAATGGATGGTACCAAGTGCCTTGTTTGAGAATAAGGCATGCTGACCATTGCCAGCAAGACTGTAAAAGGATATGAGGTAACCTAGGAATGTGAGCTTTGACCAAGAATTATATCATAGTGATAAGTAACAATACCATTGGAAGTGCCTCAGTAACACTCAGAAAGTGTGATATTGCCAACTTTAATCAGTTTGAATTATGTTTCCAAACAGTATTTGATGTTTAAAACAAATGAGATAGCATTTATGTACCAGACATAGCAAAATGTCTAAATACCTTCACAGTTATTTTTACAATTAGTCCCTACTTTCTTGGACAAAAAAAAACACTTTAACAAAGGCTGCATATCAGAGCCCATACACAAAATAAGAAAAATAGCTCATCAGCTGGATCTCGGATACAGTGCACATGCAATTCCTCCGTGACAGATTTAGATCAGGTAGGCAACCGAGAGTGAAGAATACACACAATTATAGAAAGAAAATAGATTCGCACATACACGCAAAGCCTTTCAAAATTCATGATGTCCCAAGGAACTTTACTACAAACATGTTCATTGAAACTCACCAATGGGTATCAGAGGGAAAATTCATCATTGGTTGGAGTACGTCACCATAGTCCCAGAGGGCCGTACTCTCTTTAGAGAGAATGAGACAGCTGGCAGTGGGTTTAACTTCAGGCGAGATTGAGAAGCCAGGATCTTCACAGTAATTTCAGTCAGTACGGAACTGAATCTGCACTGATGGTATCACTCTTGTTATCATTGCAAACCAGCATTGTTATCATGATGGTATCATTGCAAACCAGCTATCCAGACAATTACACTAAGAGACCTCCAGCATGCCTAGCCCAAACAAAGATGCCTATGGTACTTTATGGCAACTATATAAGCCACAGGTCATCACTGCAACAGTTCTTCAGGGTGGTGTCCTCAGCTCAACTCTCTTCAATAATTGACCTCTCCATTCAAAATCAGCTCAGAAGTGGAGATGATTGCTAATAGTTGCAAATCCTCAGTACCATTCATGACTGTGTGGATATAATAGCAGTCCATGGTTGTATGCAGCAAATCCAAGACATTATTCAGGTTTGGGGTGAAACTAAGTGGCGAGTAACTTCAGTGCTTTGTAAATATTATGACCAGATCCGTGCACGTTTCTACAAATTATTACGGTTCAGATGGGATACCTCAAACTGTCAACTCCTGAGTGAGGAGGGATGAACTAGTTCCCTTCTTTATTCATCCACCCCCTCACTGGGTCACACCCTAACAGCATATGGGTGTCTCCACATCCCAAGGACAGCCGCAATACATGAAAGCAACTCATCAGGAGATCCTCAAGGATTGTTAGGGATGGACAACAAATGCTGTCCTAGCCAGCAATGCCCACATCATGTGAACGAATAACAAAAATCAACAAGAACCCATTCATGCAGGAGAAAAAAACATAGTTCTGACTTAAATTTCTACACTTCAGACTACACTCTATTAAGGAAGCATTCTCTTTCATAAATATACAATTAGACAGTTCTATACACTTTTTGAGTAGTCAATGTTAGTAGGCACTTGTTGACATTTCTTGGCAGGTCAACAATTATGGACAGGTCTTGACAAGTTGGACATTTCCAAAGGTTTATGCACCATTCGTGCACAATCTTCTCCAGGGTTAAAAATCTCAAAAGATAACCTCTGTGACAGGTCACTGATTTCCAGTCCCAATGGAAAACTTATATCCCCCTAACCCAAATGGTCCCCTCTCACAAATATCATAAAGCTACATTACTTCTGCAAAGGGGACTCTAGCTATCTAAAAAAATGCACAGGAAACAGACCCACTTTGACTCGAGTTCCACATATCAGGGATTCCAAAATCCCACTTCAATGGAGGGAGCTGGTCATTTAAGTTGTCAGCTACCTTCAGGAAACATTCACGAATGGACTATTATCCAATCCAATCCTGCCTCTGGGGAAATGAAGGGTGCTAGGTTTGGGACCCCAGACTTGTGATTCCTGAACTTCTTACACTTTAGCCGCATCACAGATGCTCTTCATCCTAATGAAAATTGAAGCCTAACTGTAACAAAAATCATGCCAATCTTGGAACATCACTCAAGTAGCAGGGTTGAGGAAGAGATCATGCTCCACTAATAATGCAATGACTGAAGGTTAAGGAGATAGTCCAAACCAATCAACATGTTAAAATAAAAGGTTTACCTGATTCAGCACAAATCTACAGGGAGACTGGGAATAAAAATCTATTCACACGAATTGAAGAAGTGATGCATACAATTCTATAAGTAAAATAATGCAAAATACTGCAAAGAAGGAACTGGCTGTTTCAGCAGGGAAAGCATCCTCCATGAAAGAAATCCAAGAGGTTTAAGTCCCCTAGTTTAAAAAAAAATATAGACTTCAGACTGTCAGGCAGAAAATCAAAGTCAATAGCCTTCCACACAGCAACTTAGCAATTTTCCAAATCTGAACAGAACACATTCCAGGAGAATGGTCAAACCTTCAGGTTCCCTGAATTCATAAAGTCAGAGAATTAGGGATGTTAGGCTAATGGTCAATGTAATTGCATATACAAATGTATATCAATATTGAGGAAAAAAATGTTTGTGGGCATCTGTTGTATATGGGTATGAAATGGTTAAGATGTGCCACAAGCATTACCCTGTATGATGATGCCAACTGAACTTGTAAGCAGAACAGCCTAGCATCTCAAAGGAGTGAGACCAAACATCTGGTCCCTTCAACGTCTCTGTAACACTTCTATTATATCAATGTAACCTGTAACTAGTTGCAAACATGGAATAAACTATTAGTGTTAACTACAAAAGGATCTTCTAATTAGACAAGAAAGTGATTTTCCTCTACCATAAGAGACTAAACAGGCAGGACAATTTCCTCCACTTAAAGAGGGTGGTGGCAGTGATCTTCATTACAAGCAACAGTTTGTGCATTACAGAGAACTGGCAAGTACCAAAATGTATGCAAACAATAAATGTGTCATGCTATGCAGCAACCCAGGACATTTTATCACATTAACATTGCATAATACAGCTTGTAAATAAAAATTTTAAATTTTATATATGTGTGAATGGACATAACACGCACAACAAATAAATTCAGAGGGAACATTGAGTGGCAGCCTAGCCTTTTGTGTTTAAGTGCTTGCAGTGAGGCTTGGAGCTAGATCATCTAACTTTGTAGTTCACAGGTAGGAAACATATCTTTTCTCACTGTACCAACCAAGTCAGATGAATTGGACCAAAGTTATTGATCAGTTAATAGCAGAATGTAAGAAGATTGTGTGCTCATGTTCTGTCAGTGTAAAATCTAAACTGGAACTCCTGAGAAAGTGCTGCATTGCTGGCAATGCTGTTTATTTTGATGAGGCTTTAAACAGAGGTCCCATTTGCTTAGACCATAGACCATAAGACATAGGAGTCGAAGTAAGGCCATTCGGCCCATCAGGTCCACTCCGCCATTCAATCATGGCTGATGGGCATTTCAATACCAGCGAAAGTGAGGACTGCAGATGCTGGAGATCAGAGTCAAGATTAGAATGGTGCTGGAAAAGCACAGCTGATCAGGCAGCATCCAAGGAGCAGGAGAACTGAATTATCGGGCAAAAGCCCAATGCCACTAACCCGCACTCTCTCCGTATCCCTTAATTCCTTGCGCGATCAAGAATCTATCAATCTCTGCCTTGAAGACATTTAACGTCCTGGCTTGCACTGCACTCCGTGGCACCACTCTCTGGCTGAAGAAATGTCTCCTCATTTCCATTTTAAATTGACCCCTCTAATTCTAAGGCTGTGCCCACGGGTCCTGGCATCCCCACCTAACAGAAACAAATTCTCAGCGTCCACCCTTTCTAAGCCGTGCACTATCTTCTGGGTTTCTCTTAGATCTCCCCATAACCTTCTAAACTCTAAGGAATACAATCCCAGGATCCTCAGCCGTTCATCGTATGTTAGGCCTACCATTCCAGGGATCATCCGTGTGAATCTCTGCTGGATACGCTCCAGTGCCAGTATGTCCTTCCTGAAGTGTGCCGCCCAAAATTGGACACAGTATTCTAAATGAGCCTAACTGGAGCTTTATAAAGTCTCAGTAGCACTGATATAATATTCCATTATACTATTTCAATGAACAGCAGGAAGTATCTCTGGCATCATGACTTTTTTTTTCCTCAACTAACATTATTAGAACAGAATGGAAACAAAAGCAGAAATTGCTGGAAAAGCTCAGCAGTCTGGCAGGACCTGTGTAGAGGAATCAGAATTAATGTTTCGGATTGAATAACTCTTCCTCAGAATGGGTCCACATAATCTAAAATATCTGGTCATGATCATATTGCTGTTTTAGGGATCTTGCTGCATACAAATTGGCTACTACAATTCCTACATTAACAAATGAAACTTCAATTTTTAGAAAAGGTATTACGGTGGTACAGTGGTTAGCACTGCTACCTCACAGCGCCAGAGACCCGGGTTCAGTTCCCACCTCAGGCAACTGTCTGTGTGGAGTTTGCACATTCTCCCCATGCCCGTGTGGGTTTCCTCCCACAGTCTGAAAATGTGCAGGTTAGGTGAGTTGGCCATGCTAAATTGCCCCAGTGTTAGGTGTAGGGGAATGGGTCTGGATGGGTTGCTCTTCGGAGGGTCAGTGTGGACTTGTTGGGCCAAAGGGCCTGTTTCCACACTGCAAGTAATCTAATTGGCTGTAAGGTATTTTGGGACTGCCTGAAAGATGTTTCCTTTTACTAAAGATACTTTCCTCATTAACCTGTTCAGGGATTTTATTACAAACTTCAAGGCCAGGTAGGACTTGAACCTCCTGCTTCAGAGGTAGGGACATTACCACTATACCACAAGAGCTCTTTCCTGTTAGTGAATGAGACTCTAATATGTAGATTGCCATCCACTAGTGATTAGGTTTGGATTTAATAGTCTGGCACCTAATAGAGAGAGAGCTCAATTGGATAAGCAGTCAGTCATAATAGTAAATGAGGAAGTGGTTAAGCAGGCTGCCATCTAGCATTGCGAATGTAAACCTAGCTCTAAAGGCCTCCACTTCATCCTGAAGAAGGGCTAAGCTCAAGGACTGCCACCTAATACTGAAGTCAGCTAAGTCACATCAATAGACATATTGATTCAACACATTGCAGAGGGGTAGAATCTTGGTGCCAGAGATGGAAATTTCAGTGAATTTTATTAATGTGCTTGTGCAAATGGACAGCAAAATAAGTTTCCCTCATTCTCCACGTAGTGCGGCATCAGCACTGAATTGATACTGCAGCCATCAGAAAGGCCACCTCCCTTTCCTTGTGCTACTTGGTTTAGTCCAGTGACAGAAGCTAAAACTTGAATTTCATGGTGGTCCTGGTAATGAATTTGTGAAAGCAGTAAGAGAGAGACGATAGTCTCTTGGCATGTGGGATTTACACTGGGTATCTCAATGAGATCAAGTTAGTTTTCAAAATGATGAAGCGGCCCACGTCTTGGTATCCTGTTACAGCATGGCAAAAAACTTCTTAAAATGTTCTTTACACTTGCTCAGAATTGTGGTTGTTCCACACTGAAAGGAGGTGACTCAATCCTTTTGGGAGAAAGGATTAGAAAAACTAACAGGAACACAAATCAGGAAGGTTCAGACACTCTCTGAAAGGGGGCCAAGAACTAACCTTTCATCTGTTGTCATGTGAGTCAATGGAGTCTGGAGCACAGCTTACCCGATTATGTAATGTTCCAGTGATGTGTAGAACAAATCAGACACACAGGGGACCCATATACAGAAAGCCAAAGGGCTATAAAGGAGTTTTGTTTGATATGGTGTGTCTTAAAACGCACTTAAGGCAAAATAGAAATTGTTTTATGTGGTTCTGATATCATCGTAATGGTTTTAATGAACACTGATCATTCCAGTGTTGTAGTATCACCTAGATGCAGTAACCAAGCAAAGCAATTCTCAACTACATCAACTTTTATTTTAAAATAATATTAATGCAGTGACAAACACACTCTTAAATTTCCTATGGTTTTGCATTTTAAAATAACTGAGTACAGAAAAGCATCAACTAAGATGTACAAAGCAGTCAGGTCCTGGCTTGGATACAAATCACATTTCACATCATATGGTAAATTCAGAGTTTTCAACACACCACAATAAATTACATTTTTGATAGGCAGATGAAGCAATTATATAGAAAATACACAGCAGATTTCTAAGCAGCAATGAGTAAATAAATTGAATAGCCAGCTTTTCTTGGAAAAAAGAAGTTATTGTGATTCCCGCTCTTCTTTTTTCCTTTATTCATTCACAGGATGAAGGCATCACTGGCCAGGCAGCATTTATTGCCCATAGGGCAGTTCAGATTCAACTATATTGCTGTGGGTCAAGAGTCACATATGGGCCAGACCAGGTAAGGATGGGGCAGTTTCCTTCCCTAAAGGACGTTAGTGAACCAGTTGGGTTTTTCCCAACAATCAGCAACAGATTCATGATCACCATTAGATTCTTAATTCCAGATATTTATTGAATATCTGCCATGGCGGAATTTGAACCCAGGTCCCCAGAACGTTATCTGAGTCTCTGGACTAACAGCTTAAAAATGTGTTGCTGGAAAAGCGCAGGTCAGGCAGCATCAAAGGAACAGGAGAATCGACGTTTCGGGGCATAAGCCCTTCTTCAGTCCAGCAATAATACCACTAGGCCATCACCTCCCCTTACTTTTAAAATAAGGATAATGGGATTGTCTACATCCATCTGAAAATGCAGATCTGCAATTTAATGCCGATCTAACATAAAGCACCTTGAATGTGGCAGGATTCCCTCAGGTCAGTCTAAGATATATGTCCTGGAGTTTAAAGTAGGACCTGCATCCAACTCAACGCATGAATGCTACCACTATGTTACCTGCTTTTAATCAATACTCATGGCAAGACCTCAGTTTTTGCCATTCCTTAATTGTCCTTAAGGACCCAGTGATGGGCTGCAGCTTTAAACCAAACACTTCATACATAGTGAAGGCTATGTATCTAGATTATCTGACTTGAGGATATAGCAGAGGTACCAACCAACCAACCAACCCAACCACCCCGTGACTGAACACTTTAACTCCCCCTCCCACTTAAACCAAACACTTCATACATAGTGAAGGCTATGTATCTAGATTATCTGACTTGAGGATATAGCAGAGGTACCAACCAACCAACCCAACCGCCCCGTGACTGAACACTTTAACTCCCCCTCCCACTCTGCCAAGGACATTCAGGTCCTTGGCCTCCCCCATCGCCAGACCCTGGCCACACGAAGCCTGGAGGAAGAGTGCCTCATCTTCCGCCTAGGAACCCTCCAACCACAAGGGATGAATGCAGATTTCTCCACCTTCCTCATTTCCCCTACCCCCACCTTATCTCAGTCCCAACCCTCGGACTCAGCACCGCCTTCTTTTGACCTGCAATCTTCTTCCCAACCTCTCTGGCCTATCACCCTCACCTTAACCTCCTTCTACCTATCGCATTCCCAATGCCCCTCCCCCAAGTCCCTCCTCCCTACCTTTTATCTTATTCTGCTTGGCGCACCCTCCTCATTCCTGAAGAAGGGCTTATGCCCAAAATGTCGATTCTCCTGCTCCTTGGATGCTGCCTGACCTGCTGCGCTTTTCCAGCAACACATTTATCAGCTCTGATCTCCAGCATCTGCAGTCCTCACTTTCTCCCACCTGGGTTCAAGTCTCACCTACTCCAGAGGTGTGTAATGACATTTACGAGCCGGTTGAATAGAAAAATAAGCTAAAAAAAAGTGAATGTTTTAAATAAACTTTTGAATCATAGGATACTTACAGCACAGAAGGTAACCTTTCAATCTGCTGGCTCTTTGAGAGTAACTCATCTGCTCCCATTTATCTACCTTTTCCCATAATTTTCTTTTCCTCTTTAGATAGTTATGGAATTTTCTTTTGAAGACAATGACTGAATCTGGTTCCTCCACACTCACAAGCCTTTCTAAACAAAAAACCTCTTAGGTCCAAATGGCCTGTATCCCTCTATTCCCTGCCTATTTATATATTTGTCAAGATGCCTCCTAAATGTTGCTATTTTATCTGCTTCTACCACCCCCACTAGCAGTGCATTCTGGACACTTACCATACTCTGTGCCTTTCATATCTCCTTTAAACTTTCCCTCTTTTACCTTAAAGCTATGTTATCTAGTAACTGACATTTATACCCCGTGAAAAAGACTCCAATTATCCACTCTAGCCATACCTCTCAATTTTGAAAATTTCTGATCAGGGTATCACCCCTCAGTCTCTGATGCTAAAGTGAAAACTAAGTTTGTTCAACTTATCCTCCTAGCTAATTGCCTCCAAATCAGGGAACATCCTGGTTAACGTTTTCTGTACCTTCTCCACAGCCTCCACATCCTTCTGGTATTGTGATGACCAGAACTGTAAGAAATATTCCAAATGTGGCCTAACTAAAGTTATATACAGCTACAACACGACTTGCCAACTTACTCTATGACTGATGAAGGTAAGCATGCCATATGTCTTTATGACCAACTTATCCACTTGTGTTGCCATGTTAGTGGATCTCTCTGTATGTTAATGTTTCTAAGGGTTCTGTCATTTACTGTCTACTTTCCTCCTGCATTAGATGTTCCTAAGTGCATCAGTTTACAATTGTCCAGATTAAATTCCATCTGCCAGTTTTCCATCCAAGTCTCCAGCTTATCCATATCCTGCTCTTGCCTCTCGCAATCCTCATTATCTCCCAGCAGGTCCCCCAATCGTTGTGTCATCTGCTAACTTACTAATCAGACCACCTGATTCTCCTCCAAATAATTCATATACATTACAAACAACAGGGGTCCCAGCACTGATTCCAGCGAACTACTAATAGTCACATATCTCCAGTCAGAAAAGCACCCTTCCACCGCTACTCTCTTTCTTCTATGACCAAGCCAGTTCTGTATCCATCCTACCAGTTCACTGCAGGTCCCAAAGACTTCACTGTCTCTACCAGCCTATCATGAGGGACTTTGTCAAAGGCCTTGCTAAAATCCACGTAGACAACATCCACTACTCTCCCCATATCAACCATCTTTTTCACTTCCTCAAAAACCTCAATCAAGTTTATGAGTTACACTTTCTCCTGCACAAAGCCATGCCGCCTATCACTAGTAAGTCCATATTCTTCCAAACGTGAGTAAATCCTGTCCTAAGAATCTCCTGCAATAATTTCCTGACCACTGACATAAGGCTCACTGGCCTGTAGTTTCCCAGATTTCCCTGTTGTGCTTCTTAAACAGAGGAACAATGTTGGCTAGTCTCCAGTCCTCTTGTACCTCTCTTGTGATTAAAGCGGAAACAAAGATTTTATACAAGGCCCAGCAACTTCAGCCCTCACTTCCCTCATTATTTTGGGATAGATCCCGTCAGGTCCTGGGACTTGAGCACCTTAATGCTTTTCAAAACACCCAACACCTTGTCCTTTTTTATATCAACAGGCTCTAGAATATCAACAGATCCCTCACCATCCACCGTGTCCTTCTCTTTTGTGAATACCGATATAAGTACCCCATCAAAATGACTTTTCTGTTCCTGAGATCTGCCCAAAAAGCCTTGCATATTGAGCCCTCAAGGTATCCTCCCTCAGTATAGCTGTGATATTCTCCCTTATCAGTAACGCAACTTCCCCAACTCTTTTACATTCCTCTTTATCTCACCTGAAACATCTAAACGCAGAACGTTAAGCTGCCGGTCTCGTCCCTTTCTCAAATGACCTCACTACCTATTTTCTACCTGCATCAGCTGTACCAGTGATCTTCATCCCACTCAATCTTTCTCTTTGTCTCTTTCAAGGAGAAAATGACCCATGGTAAGGCAGAAAGAGTCCAGATGGATGATGGGGAACCTGACATTCATCTCATCATCTCACAGCGACAGGATCTTGACCAAGATTGTCCGAGCTGCCAACTGACCGTGCCTAAGCCCCTGACTGTTATCGGATGACCCTGTTGACTTACTACGCTAGGACCTGAAGGGTGTCTACCTTGACGTGAATGGAGACAATGCCCCTTGGACATTTGAGACATGGCCATTTGGTTGAAGTACATCCAATACATTTGGTGCTATATCGTTTGCACATGGAGTAGGTGTATATACATCATAACATAACATGGTGCCATATTGCAATATATCAACCATTGACTTGCTGCCTGACTCAGTGCCTGCCCTAAAAGGCATTTCAAGATAGAAGTTCTGTGCCTAACACTATGGGCAATTTAGCATGGCCAATTCACCTGACCAGCACATCTTTGGACTGTGGGAAGAAACCGGAGCACCCGGAGGAAACCCACGCAGACACGGGGAGAATGTGCAAACTCCACACAGTCAGTCGCCTGAGTCGGGAATTGAACCCGGGTCTCTGGCGCTGTGAGGCAGCAGTGCTAACCACTGTGCCACCGTGCCGCCCATGTGCCACCGTGCAGCCCATCGTGCCACCGTGCCGCCCATGTTGATAGAATGGCAGAGGAAATTTAGTACACTGAAGTCTAAAGTGATGTATTTTGATAGGCATAAGAAGGAAAAGCAATAAAGAGGTTCAAATTTAGCTGATCAAATTGTCTAAAGTGGTATTTCAGTCTCAGTTAGGCATTGGCTTAGACTTTCATTGAATTGAGAAATTCTGTGCACTTTAAAAGTAATGACAGGATTAGCCTCTGGAAGTCCCACATTCTGTAGGTGAGGGGGGGGTGGCAGGGCATGAAGTGAAATCTAACCTCAACTCAACCATTTCAACTCTGCACAGAACCAATCGATCTCAGTTTACTCCAAAAGTGGCCTGAACCAGAAGTGTATTTTCCACGACTACACGATGGAAATGAAAATGTTGATGAAGGCCAGATAAGGCAATGTAGAACTGTCAAGGTAATTAAATGTACATCCTTAAAATTTTGAAAATAAATCGGATTGCCTACATCTCTCAGTTTGTAAAACATATTTTGTTGTAATGTCACCAGCTCAATGTTGAGAGCCTTCAGGATAATATTGTCACTGGACTCATATTGCTTGTCATTGTCATAGTGGGGTGGGGTGGGGAGCTGGGGGCTGTAAATTCACTTTAATTGACAGCACTAAGATGCTTATCTGTCTTTGAGGTAACCTTATGAACACAACTACTAGCTTATATAAAGAAATATATACTTGAAGGGATGACTTGATGAATGTCATATTTGAAATCCCTTCCAGTATATAATAATTTATATAAACAACAGGTAGAAGCTTCTCAGCTCCTGAACAATGTCAGCTATGGTGAGAAATTTGGGAAAATTGGTAAGTTTGGGTAAGTGAGGCCCTTCTCTAAGTTGAGACATTTTCCTCCTAAGACCTGGATGTTGTGATGAGATTCTCACTGGTACAGAATATCTCCCATTATCACCCTCTTTAGTTTTTCAACTCATCAATATGCAGTCTCCCATGCACTGGACATAAACTAGAAAGTCAGAGGGTACCTGGTGACACGAGCTCGATGCTTGCTCTTCTGGATCTCCATCTTAGACACTAATTGTCAGGCACACTAACCCTAACCACCCTCACCCCAATTCTAACCCAATGACTGCACACCTCATGTCTACAAATGTTGCGCTTGACACAAACACAGAGTCTTACTGAATTCAAATTCCACTCTCTGCCACAGTGGGCTTCAAACCCAGAGCCCAATCCATTACCCGTATCGGTGGATTAATATTCTAGTGATAATGCCACGAGGCTATCACCTTCCCCTTCTCATCAGTCCCAATGATAAGATAATTCCTCACATTACTCCAGCTAACTGTCCTGTATGCACTCTAGAAATCAACTCCTGGTTGAGGTAAAAATGAAATTTAAAATCTCTGGATGCAGCAACAAGTGTACTGTGGTATATTTACATATAACATGCATAACTGTTCAGACTAGGTCTGAGGAAAAATAAGATATAGCTGGAAGCACTCAAGTAGATGTACTTTCAGTTAACATGTCATACCAATCACAAACAACACTCACAAACAAAAACAGAAGTTGCTGGAAAAGCTCAGTATGTCTGGCAGCATCTGTGAAGAGAAATCAGAGTCAATGTTTCAGGTCCAGTGACTCTTCCTCAGATGTTAACTCTGATTCCTCTTCACGGATACTGCCAGATCTGCTAAGCTTTTCCAACAATTTCTGTTTTTGTTTCTGACTTACAGCATCAGCAGTTATTTCAGTTTTTAGAAACAACATTCAGTTTAGTTCAAAACTTAACAAATGCCCAGTGGTACCTACTGGGAGAACAATAACAACTTGCATTTAGATGGTGCCTTCAAAATGGTAAAATATTCCAAGATGCTTCACATTGACACATTTAACACCAAGTTACATAGTTATTTTAGGACAGCTGATAAAAACCTTAGTTAAAGATGTACATTTTAAGAATCAAGACAACGAAGCAACATACATGGACATGCAGAAAGTTGGGGATTCCAGAGCTTAGGACCTAGATAGGGGAACGCATGGCCATCACTGATGTGGTGATGTAAATGTGGAATTGGAGGAGCATAATGTGACTCCTGTAGCATACTACTAATCAATAGATAGGACAAAGGTAAAGCAGAGATGAAGCAGGGTTGTTGATAGCAAGCTACCTTGCCATAAAGGTACCACCAGTGGCCATCTGGGAAAATACCTCAGTGGTCCATTCCTGGGCCATGATTTTCATCCCCAGACGGGGCACACAGATGACAGAAGAAATAGCCATTCTGCAAACACAATCTTTAAAAATGGCCACTGTTTACACCCACTGTTCCATCCCATTTTCATTTACCTTATGATCATTTAGTGCCTGTGCCATTCCATGTCCATCTTCCCAAACTCCATAGCTTCTCATATTCGATGTGCCTACCCTTGCTGCCAATAAACCCAGAAGCCCCAATATCAGCTCATACCGTCCAGCCACCAACCTTTGTTCTTCCCTCTTCCCTGCCAACTCATCTGGTACTCATCAAGGGCAAACCTCAGGAGGCAGGCTGACATTGTCAATGATGCTTTCACTATTGCAAAAAACAAAGTTTTATTAATAACAAAATGTCATTATAACTAAATTCCTTCAACTAATTATGTGAAAACAAATATTTTCCTAAAGTGTTTAACCTTTAAATCCATTCTGCCAACAAACAAGTTTATAAAACATGCTGCCACTAAAATGTTGACTTGATAGGCATTCCATTGTAAAAATGATAATTTCAGAAATCAGTCAGATAGCACACATCTTATAATTTTACATGAACAGGCACTCTGAATCACCCAGTTTTTATGTGAAGAGTTCTTTGTCATTTATTTCAGTCCCAACAGGTTGATGTACGTTTTACATACAAACAGGTTTTTTTTTACCAAGTCCCAAAGGGATACTTCCACCAAAGGACGCCTTACCTCTCCCAAAGGATGTCTGGCTTCCATCAAAGGTGACCCTGGAACGATAAAAGGGATATCCTACCTCCTCAAAAGGGGGAGAGATACATAAATCATTCCTCCAGCACTCACCATGTGTACACCACTTACACTCTCCACGTAATACCCTCTACAATTCCTTATGATCCCTCATACCTCATATCAACGTACTGTTTACTTCCACCCACCACTTTCCATCATACCAAATCACTAAGTATGCACATGCATCCAAACATATAGGATAAAATATATAGTTCTGTCACTCAAAGTTTTTGAATGCAGATCACACTCTATTCAAAAACATACGTTCACTAAATCGCAGTTTGACATTAGTTGACACTTCTTGTCAGGTGGACACTGGTTGAGACTTTTGGCACTTCTTGCTAAGTTGATTCGCCGTTGGCATTTTTGACGCCTCTTGATAGGTTGCCACTTACTAACGGTTCTTAACAGTACTTGACAAGATGGACAATTCTAAGGAGTTTATGCACCTTCTACACACAATCCCCTCCACAGAGTCCCAAAGTGTAGCTGACACCCTCTGAAAAGAGCCCTGACTACCATCCCCGAAGGATATCTGATGCTCACAAATCCAAAGTTTCCTTGAAGCTCATCCCCATGGTGTCCTGGAACCATTTCTGCAAGGATACTGCAGCTGTCTGAACTGTGCCTTCGTTATTCAAAAGATATGCAATGAGAACAGACTTACTCTTCAAACAGTCTAGGCTCCACAGTGCAGATTTTAGACACTAGGAAGTACAAAATCCAATTTCAGTACACAGAGCATTTAAATGCGTAGTTGTGAACCATGTATTGTCTCCATTCCTGCTCCCATAAAAATGAGAAATACTGGGTTCATGGTGGTACTTAGGATTCTTAACCACTGACATTTTTTGCCACAGGAGACACACTCTCTCATGGTGAAAACTGGGGTCCTAATTATCCTTGAACTGAGCAGAACCATTTGCTGGACCATTTCAGAGGACGGTTAACAGTCAACCACTTTGCAGTGGGTTTGGAATTACACTTACACCAGACCAGGTTGGATGGCAGACTTCATTCCCTGAAGGACAGATTTTTTGATGTTAGTTGTCAAAACTGAGACCAGCTTTCATTTGCATAATTAATAACGGAGTTTGCATTCAAACTGCTGCCATGGTAGAACAGATTGGTTCCTGTTAACTCAGTAATATATAAATCATCCTGTGGTTTTCACTGACTTTTGTACAAATGATGTGGAGGTGCCATTGTTGGACTGGAGTGGACAAAGCTAAAATTCACACTGTGAGAAAAGACTTGCTAACCCACGATAGGCCCACAAAAGCAAAATTGGCCAAACTGTACCAGAACACCCAGAATTCCCAAGCAGCTCACAAGCCAAATCAGACAGCACGCAGACAAAGGAATACGTTTTAAACTCCCATGGACATGACAGAGCACCACAGATATCTCAAAGCCCTAAGGGCAGTTTCACAACCCAGCAATTACAAAGCCACACAAAGAGCAGGTCAGACAGAGAGGCATCAGCAAGGACATGCTCCAGGCACAGGACAATGGAACCACCTTACCACTTCAGAAGAGACATTAACACCTACCTGTGAAGAAGAATGGAATCATCAATACTGTCAGGATGTTGCATTGTGTGAAGGAACAGGACATTCATCCGATATTTGTTTTCCAATTAGCATTCTTGTAACTAGATTACTCCGTTTCCAGGTACATTGTAGTTTCCCACTTTTTAATCAATGTCATTGTGCAGCATTACTATAAAACTGGTCTCATCCTCAGCTCTGGGAAGAGAAATTCTGATCTACCTGCATAGACTGTCAGTTCTGTGTCAGCTGGTCTGTTTTCTCTTCCAGCAATATTAGATTACTTAGATTAGATTAGATTACTTAGATTAGATTACTTACAGTGAGGAAACAGGCCCTTCGGCCCAACAAGTCCACACCGACCTGCCGAAGCACAACCCACCCAGACCCATTCCCCTGCACCTAACACTACGGGCAGTTTAGCATGGCCAATTCACCTGACCTGCACATTTTTGGACTGTGGGAGGAAACCGGAGCACCCGGAGGAAACCCACGCAGACACGGGGAGAATGTGCAAACTCCACACAGTCACCCGGGTCTCTGGCGCTGTGAGACAGCAGTGCTAACCACTGTGCCACCATGCCGCCCATATCGCTTGCACTAAATGGTTTGTCAATTTCACTTTGAGCTGTGTTTTGTGATCTCTAAACCTATTGGGCAAATTTCGTCGACACATACAACGACACGTTTTGAAGGAGCAGCGCTCCGAAAGCTAGTACTTCCAAATAAACCTGTTGGACTGTAACTTGGTATGTGATTTTTAACTTTATTGTGCAAAAGAACAGGATAAGATGGATCGTTGAATACATTCAAACTTGCCGCGCAGGCGTATCAAACCGGCTTATCTTTTATTTGTCAAAGATTAGGCAAATCAGTGCAAGATTTATACACTTAAGGAGTTATAAAAAACCCTGGGAAGTGTTGCTGAACAAAGAGACGTTGGAGTATAGGTTCATAGTTCCTTGGAAATAGATCGCAGGTAGACAGAATAGTGAAGAAGGCATTTGGTATGCTTTCCTTTATTGGTCAGTGCATTGAGTATAGGAGTTGGGAGGTCATGTTGCAGTTGTACAGGACATTGGTTAGGCCACTTTTGGAGAATTGCATACAATTCTGGTCTCCCTCCTATCGGAAGGATGTTGTGAAACTTGAAAAGAGTTCAGAAAAGATTGACAAGGACGTTGCCAGGATTGGAGGTTTGAGCGATAGGGAGAGGCTGGACAGGCTGGGACTATTTTCCCTGGAGCATCAGAGGCAGAGAGGTGACCTTATAGGGGTTTATAAAATCATGAGGGGCATGGATAGGGTAATTGGGCAAGATCTTTTCACCAGGGTGGAGGAGTCCATAGGTTTAATGTGGGAAGGGAAAGATATAAAAGGGATGTAAGTGGCAACTTTTCCTTGCAGAGGATGGTGTGTGTGCAGAATGAGCTGCCAGAGGAAGTGGTGGAGACTGGTACCATTACAACAATTAAAAGGCATCTGGATGGGTATAATAGGAAGGGTTTAGAGGGATATGGGCCAAATGCTGGTAAATGGGACTAGATTAATTTAGGATATCTGGTTGGCAAGGATGAGTTGGACCAAAGGATCTATTTCCATGCTGCATATCTTTATGACTCTATGTTATTAACCATGGCTCAGTTCATAGCCTTCTTTAAGTCAGCAAGATGTGTGTTTAAGCCCCATTGTCGAGATTTGAGTAGAAAATATTCCAGGCTACCCTTCCAGTGTAGTCCTGAGTGTGCAACTCATTGCTGGAGTTGTCTTCATTTGGATAAACAGTAAATCATAGACCTGTTTACCCTATCAGGTGCAAGGAAAATATTTACATTGTATGAAATAGACTGCTGAATTCTTCTACAAGGTGTTATGGACCAGGCCAGACCCGTTCAAAATATTTTAAGAAGGTGGTCTGGACTCTAACGTTTTTCTTAGGGTTTCAAAGACAGTTGTGAAGTAGATATTCCAGATGTGATGAAACTGATCAAACCACTCGGCTTTAAGCAAAACAGAATTTATATAAACACTACAGTTGAAATATGAATAAAAGAAAACAGAAGTTAAAATAACTTTACTAATGAAAAACTTAACTGATCCAATACAGCAACCATTACTAATTAACTGTTCCAATACAGTAGCATCCTAAAAAAACACCTCTTGGCAAAAAGGTAAATTCAAACACAGATTCTTACAGGCAGGAGGGAACTTCCAGAGAGAGATTTCAGAACAAAGTCAAAATAATTCTTTACTGAAGCATGCAACTCCCCTTGATTCTCACATCTTGTGACTGCTATAGCTAAAACAAACTAGAAAAATCCTAAATTGGGAGGACTGGCTACTCCCCTTTCATTGTTAAACCATACTTTTTCACCTCTGCCTTTACAATCTCTCTTTAAAAAAACCAAGGACAAAATCACCTTTTTAAAGTGACAGCATCGTCACAATAGGAACTGCACCTCAAAAGCGCTTTAATTGGATGTAAACCGTTCTCGGATATCATAAAGTCATGAAAGACACTGTGGAAACATAATTTGTGAATTGCTCATTGCAACCACATATTTACATATCTGTGTCCACAGGAATATATGTGTTTATACACTTGTACTCTGTACATGAATACATGTAGGTTCATACTCATGAATTTGCAAGTGTTTGTTCCTGATCTGATAACTGTCTGGGTCTGTTCTGAGAGTGGACAAGGGGAAAGGCTAGTATTCTGATTTTGCATTTGTGATCACTATGGCTGGATGATTACTGTCTGAATCAGAGAGATGCAGACAGCAGAGAAATGGGGTGTGGTGGGGGTGAGGAGGGCACAGCTGGCAGAATAATGAGTAAAAAGTTCCAGTCAAAAGAACTCTTGCCCAAAGAAGACGTTGAGGAATTGATATAATTGTGAAGGAGCCAACTGGGGCTAGAGAGTGATGTCACACGATGATGTCACCCTGGGAGGGCACCTCTCTGGAGGCAAGAGGGGCTGCACCAGGAGCCAAATGCCATAAAGAACATCTTTCGCCTCGTAAAGCTCCAGGAACTTAACAGTTTCTTGTTTTTGTAGAGAGTGTTTATTGAGATAGAACAAGGAATAAAGTGTTATCCTAACTTAATGTTGCTGAAAATTAGGCTTTACTTTCAGGACAAATGAAACTGTTTCTCTGTCTCATTCCATTTTAAAAAATGGGTGTGAAGTATTACATCAGTTAATTGGCTTTCAGTAAGAAAAATCTGGAGCCAGAGTTAACTCATTGGTGCCCCTGAGGCTGCTGTTCATTATAAACCTTTTACTGCCAGAAATCTCACTTAATAATCAGTCACTTGAGGGGTGAGTGATAATTAGAACCAAACAAGATCTGTAATTGTGCCAAACTTGATTAATAAAATTGGATAATTCAAAACAGCTTGTTATGATCAACACTGGTGCGACAATTGTATTGCTGACAGAACACTTTGGCATTCGCTTCTAAAATAGGCTATCATTGCCATTGAGATGACAAGACCCAATATTCTTGAACATGGAAAAATCTAATACCATGCACTCTCCTCAAGGTGAATTCTTCCAGTTCTCCCCTTGTTGAAATGGAATACTCCCAGATTACCTCCTCAGAATGAATCATTCCATTACCACTCACATCAGACCCCCTCTCCACATCCACCCCAAACTTTGATTAGTGGAGCTCTGTGTTCCCAATAATAGTTTGTGCACAAACTTGTAAGGTTCTAACAGGTGATGGAGGACATTAACTGAAGACAGACTGCATGCTGCTTGGGTGGGTGAATGTGTGTGTTGGCTCAACACAATGAGCAACACCACCAACAGCATCGCAATGCACACATTGCATAGTGGGGGTGTTACACTGTTCTTGTAATGTCTTACATCACTACTCTGAGTCTTTTGGCAAAAACAATCTGCTTTCTGCCAACTGAATAATGTGGTGCATGGGAGGCTGTCCCAATCTGTGACCAGCAGCAGTTAAGCATCTGCAAGTATGATCGTCAGACCTGCTTTCTATGAAGAAAATTTGATCATGTTTTCTTTGAAGTATGACAACATTTTTTTTTCTTAAATGTAATGAACAGCTCTGAGAAATCATATACATTCAAAAGCTTAATTAGATATGGGCATAGTGGCCTTTCTCTATTGAATAATTTATGTACCATCTTAGCTGACCTGTAAAACTAAGAGTTAGTCACAATAGATTTTGTTTCCCTGCAGAGTGAGGATTATGAAGGAAGGAGGCTCCTTCCCTCTCATCATTTTGATGTAGAATCCTTGCTGTTAGCTTCTTTGAAGATGGCTTTGGATGTTGTACTCTAATCGTGCCATTGAATCCTCACACAGTTTGAGGGGATCAAAAGACATGAAGAATATTCTGAGGTGTATATTCATACAGCAGTGATATGGAGAAGAGCCTGGTGAGACAGGGACAAAGATCTCAACAGCAAGCAACTTATGATTCTGACCTTCTATTGGTCATTAGGTCAGAAATAGGGCTGCTTGCTAATGTTGACAGTTAAATTCTCAATTTCTGAAATCATTAAGCAGTTAATGTAATATGTAACAAGACATGGAGAAGTGACAAGTAGCATTCACATCACCAAAATGACAGGAAATGCTTATCCCTGACAAGAGACAGTCCAACTATCTCCCCTTTGCATTCAGTGGCATATTGGCTTTTTTAGCTAATTGGTCATGTTGCAGTTCAACACAGACTCTTAGAGAAGTGGGAGAAATAAGCAAGGAGACCACCAAAGCTAGTTGCATCAATCTTTCTCTCCCCTTTACTGGTAAAGTTGCGTACTCAAATTTTCTAAAAAAACTTGTACGTGGAAATGCTGAATGAAATCCAAACATGAGCAGAAAGATCACAGGCCTAATTGAGCAACCAGTGAACAAAGACTGATCATCACTGTGCAAATAGTATTGAGGCATCATCAAAGAAAGTTAAAGGATTACGGGATTAAGCCATTTAAGTTTGTGATTTTGGACTGGTGATTTTGAACTGTGTTACTCCAAGTACTTCACTCCCTCCACTCATGACATTTGTTTGCGCCTGTTTTTCCTCTGCCTACAAATTTTAAATGGATTAAAGTTTAATTTTGGAGAAGATTTGTAGCTCAGGTTGTGGATCAAGCTGTAAGCTTGCTTGCTGAGCTGGAAGGTTTATTCTCAGATGTTTCATCACCATGCTAGGTAACATCATCAGTGAGCTTCTGGTGAAGCACTGATGTTCTGTACCACTTTTTATTTATCTGTCTTAGTCTGTTAAGGGGGGTGATATCACTTCCGGTTCTGTTTCTGAAAGGTTGGTAAATGGGGTCCAAATCAATGTTTGTTAATGGAGTTCCAATTTGAAGGTCAGGCCTCTAGGAATTCCCATTCGTGTCTTTGTTTAGCCTGTCCCGGGATGGATGTATTGTCCCAGTCAAACTGGTGTCTCTCTTCGTCTGTGTGTAAGGATACTAGTGATGGTTGGTCATGTCTTTTGGTGGCTAGTTGGTGTTCATGTATCCTGGTGGCTAGTTTCCTGCGCGTCTGTCCGATGTAATGTTTGTTGCAGTCCTTGCAGGGTAGTTTGTATATGACTTTCATTCTGCTGGTTGTTGGTATGAGGTCCTTTAAATTCATCAGGAGCTATTTCAGTGTGGTGGTAGGTTTGTGGGCTACCATGATGCCTAGGGTCCAGAGTAATCTGGTCATCATTTCCAAGATGTCTTTAGTGTGTGGCAGGGTGGCTAGAGTCTCTGGGCATGTTGTGTCTTTTTATTTAGGTTTGTTGTGCAGAAATTAGAGGACTGCACTTATCGTGTACTCCTTGTTCCTGAATATGTTGTATATGTGCTTGTTCTTGGCTTCTCATAGTTCCTGGACGCTGCAGTGTGCTCTGAATAATTTAAATAATGTTCAGATGCAGCTCCATTTGTGGGTGTTGGGATGATTGCTCCTGTAGTTGAGTATCTGGTCAGTGTGTGTGGCTTTCCTGTAGATGCTGGTCTGCATCTCTCCATTGGCTTTTCGTTCTACTGTGATGTCTAGGAAGGGGAGTCTGTTGTTGTTCTCTTTCTCTTTGGTGAACTTTATACCGGTAAGGATGTTGTTTGTGTGTTTGTGGGTTTCTTCTAATTTGTTGTGTTTCGTGATGACAAAGGTGTAATTCACATTGCGGATCCAAAACTTAGGCTGGACCGCAGGAAGAGCTGTTCATTCTAACTTCTGCATAACTGCTTCTGCTAAGTGTCCTAATATTGGTGATCCCATAGGTGTCCCATTGATATGTTTGTAGATCTTGTCATTGAAGGTGAAGTGGGTTGTGAGGCACAGGTATACTAGTTTGAGGATGCTGACCAACTATCACTAGTATCCATACAGACAGACAAAGAGGGAAACCAGTTCAACTGGGACAACATATCCATCCTGGGACAGGCTAAACAAAGACGTGTATGGGAATTCCTGTAGGCCTGGCATTCAACTGGAACTCCATTAACAAAAACATTGATTTGGACCCCATTTACCAACCTCTCAGAAAGAGAACCAGAAGTGATATCATCCACCACAACAGACCAAGACTCATAAATAGCAAGTGGGACAGAACACCAGTGCTTCATCGGAGGCTCACTGATGATGTTACCTCGCAAGATGATGAAACATCTGAGAACAAACCTACCAGCTCAGCGAGCAAACTTACAATCTGGTTAAAGTTTAAGTTTAATAAATTTAAAATCTTGTTCTTTTATTGCTCTTGTTAAAATTAAAAGTTTTATACAAGTACAGCATGTTATTTTTTACACCACTAATCTGGAGCGGTTTGCTTTTGGCCTTGGTAGCAGTAAGTCAGAACCGAATTGAGATTTGTGGTAGTTGTCAACAAATCTTAACATTTGTCACGACTCTGGGCATAGTGGGGTTTGATCCATTGTATGACCCCAGTGGATCATGACGAGTTTGGGGACTCATAGCTGGAATATTTGAGAACAAGGATAATGCAAAATTGTGTGTGGAGTTAAGTGTAAATAATTAAGAATAAAATGATAAACACGGTTTTTGCACTAAGAACAATAGAGACCTAGTTTAATGAGTTAACACCTCAACATGAAAGAATTTAGCCATGCATGCACTACATGCATAACGTCTTTCTGATATTTTTAATATCTTTCCACATAAAAGAAGCCCTAGAAGCTGCTAAAGCCTTTTTGCAGACTGAGGAGATGTAGCTGATGAACTTATGAGTGATTGCAAAGTCAGGTTAATTGAAGTAGCAAGTAAATTAGAAGTGGAATTGTCTGCCAGAGCTAAAAAGGGAGAGATAACTGAAGTACTAGCACAGAACTTGGGCTTGGTTGAAACACAAAGAAAGAAGTGAGACAAAATATTCCAAATAGAGACATTAGAATTGACTAATATTGTATTATAATAAAAGCGACCCGAGCGCAAGGAGAAATGTAAGCAGCTTGAAATAGAAAAAGAGATTAAGAACCAGTGATGGAATTCCAAAGAGCATTAGAATTGAAAAGGATGGAGATGAAAAGGCTTGACCTTGAACAGAAAGAGAGAGAATAAACATTTCAGGAGAGAGATAGGCAATACTATTTCATAATGAAGATTTTTTTTTAAAAAGATGCAAGATGCTTATGCAAGCTTTGAATAGGAAAATTCTCTTCATCATTTAAAAAGTCCAACAAAGAAATGTTTATATTTGTACAGGGCCTCCCAAAATTTGGGAAAAAGAATGTGGAGGCATTCTTTATGTCATTTGCAAAATAGTGAGTTCCCTCCATTCCGTCAACAGCTAGTGTCAGCATGAACTTTAATTATACTAGTCACATAAACACAGTAGCTACTAGCGCAGTCAGAGGTTGGGTATATTTTATCACAGTGACTTACCTTGTCTTTTCCAAAGCCTTCAAATACAAGCAAAGCACAAGTTAGAACTGTGAAGAAATGTTCTCACCTTTTTTGACAAGTATTCTCTAACACACTTAATAAAGCTTAACAATATCCATGGAAAAAGCTGTCTACTGGATTCGCACATCTTGCGCCAGCTCGAAAATTTACGTGTTTTACCACCAGCCAAATGTGCCTTTAGTGGGTACATTTTAAATCACCCCTCTTAAATTTTTTGTTTCCCAACAGTTGTTTCTTTTTAATGTCCGCTCTTCTCATTTTAAGTACCACCCCCATAATTCATGGTCACATTTTGCACAATTACACTCTCATATCATTATGCTTTTCAGATTATTGTTTCGCTAGTGAGGCCCTCTGTTTGTGCCGTCAGGGTTGGTACAGCTATTCTGGTTTTAAGTAGCTCTCTATTCAGGTTCTGAAGTAAAATTTTCTTTTTAATCCTCAGTTTTTGCATTCCTTTGCTGTTTGTAATTCTACTAGCTAGTAGAGTAACTGCTGTGGCCTTAGTATTTTTTAAAATAATTCTCAGATCTATAGGTACTATAATTGAGGAACTTGTACTGTAGCTGTACTATAAATGTCTTAAAAAATTTCTCTGTAAGCAAAAAGGCTGCTTTCTTCATTGAAATACACCTTGCTTTGATTTGCAGGTTATTTCAAATAGGAATGCACAGTGCTGCACATTTATAGCACAGTATTTCAACCTATACATTGGTTTCTAGATTAGATTAGATTCCCTACAGTGTGGAAACAATCCATCTGACCTTACAAGTCCACACCGACCCTCTGAAGAATAACCCACCCAGACCCATTCTCCTACCCTATTACTTTACATTTACCCCTGACTAATGCACCTAACACTATGGGTAATTTAGCATGGCCAATTCACCTAACCTGCACATCTTTGGACTGTGGGAGGAAACCAGAGGAAACTCATGCAGATGCGGGGAGAATGTGCAAACTCCACACAGATACTGTAATCGCAAAAAGAAATTATCGGCACAAATTGTCCTCAGGGGCCCTACTCTTTTACGGAAAACAACACTTCCTACAAAGTTGTTTCAGTTTAGAATCACAGAATCCCTACAGTACGGAAACAGGTCCTTTGGCCCAACAAGTTCACACCAACCCATTCCCCATTACTCTACATTTACCCCTGACTAATGCACCTAACCTACATATCTGTGAACACTATGGGCAATTTAGCGTGGCCAATTCACGCAACCTGCACATCTTTGGGTTGTGGGAGGAAACTAGAGCACCCAAAGGAAACCCATGCAGACACAGGGAGAACATGCAAACTCCACACAGTTACCTGAAACTGGAATCGAACCTGGGTCCCTGGTGCTGTGAGGCAGTAGTGCTAACCACTGAGCCACCGTGACTTAAAGTTATGATTTTCAGAAACGCAACCAAGGTAGACTGTTCGGTTGACAAAATTTACTGCACCAGCTCATGAAGGACCTCTATCATGGAAGGGCAAAGCAAGAAGTGTACTGATACACTATGACTCCAGGATTGCCTCCTAGAGACACACTCTCCTGCTTTGAATATACCCTGCCATTCATTCACTGTCACAGAGTCAAAATCCTGAAACAAGCTATAGATGCACTTCCATCACACAGACTGTTTTCACATCTTAGCACTTGTGTTCAAACCTTCAAAAATTCGTCTGTATGCTGCTCCTGCTTTTGATTCTAATTCCTCTAAGTATCAGTTCCATAATGCATCTTTACACATAGCAGCTTCTTACTGCTTCATTCTCCCTGACCAACACTGGTTCCTCCTACAGCAAAGCTATAATTTGAAAGTTATACCCTTATACTCAAATCTCTCCATGACATTACCTCCCCCCGCCCCCCCATCGCTACAATCTTCAGAGAACTGAAAGTTCATCTAATCTTGAATTTTTGCAGATCCCAATTCCCAACCAACAGGACTGGGGAGCAAGAGCTGGCACATTGGATCAAGTTGGTTCGGTTTTTTAATGGCTTGAAAGAGGACAATGGGCCAATGGCCTCTGCTGTGCCGATGATCTTTCTGTATTTGTTCGATCTGAAAGCTTCTCAGGTACATGTTAGCAGTGCCAGGATGACAAGTAGAAATCATAGCTCGGAAGAGGTCTACATTAGAGCAATTCAGCAGTACAATGGAGTACCACAATGCTCCAAACGTAAGGCCAATGTAATCTTTCCAAAGAAAGCTTAAGTGATCATAAGTATTTTTAATGTGCATACATTTAAGATTGGATACAGCCTTCAATGCTTAAATTGCAGACACCGAAACAAAAAAATCCAATTAGCCAGGTAAGCAACTCTGAAGGTTATCCGTGAGATAAAAGAAAACTGTTTAGACTGTGATTTCAGTTTTCATGAAAAGGCCTTGCATTTTTGAACTTCTGATTTCTTTTGAAAGCCTATTCTGTTCCATATTAAATACTAGCTGGGAAAAAGAAGGATGAAAATAGTTTTTAATATGTTGAGAAACAATGATTACATTAATGGATGATGGATGGAAATTATTTAACATAGACTATGATAATGAGAAGCTATCCACAGGGTCCAGGCCAGTACTTATCCTCCAATCAACATTACTAGAAGCAAACGATCTAATCCTAGTTTCATTAGTGATTGTGGTATCTTACAGTGTCCAGATTGGTTGCCATGCTTCTTACATAAAATAATATAAAATTGAACATGAAGGCATCATATATGCACAAGTCTTCCTTTAAACAATCATCCTTTAAGAAATGTAATGACTAGATTATCCTTCTTTCACATGGAATGGATTTGAGGATGGGCAACGATGCCTGCAGCCATTTCAGAATAAATGAGAACAGGATGAGTGTCAGCGAGAGTGGGTGATTAAAAATGTACTAAAGTTTCAAAAAGAAACGAATATATATTTACTAAACAACTGGAGTCAAGGTTAAGTACAATGCTTGACTGCTCTGTGGAATGCAAAGGTTAGTGTGCCATTTGGCTGTTGCTTGAACCTTCTGTCCTTTATAATAAGTAGGCACCTGAGTGTGGATTGTAAATAATTGTTTATTCTCTGACTTTCTCATTTGGGAGGGGTCATTGGGATGCTCACCCATCGTGCTACTATTTGTCAGGAGTACCTCTGTGAGGAAGTTGTTTGTGGGATAGTTTCATTATCATAGTTGAGTGGAGGGAGTGGTGCAAAGTTTGACGATCAAAGTTAAAATGGGTCCTTTTCTTCAAATGCTTGTCACTTCCAAAAGTGCAATCTTTACCGGGTAGTTTAAGTGGGTCATTGCAATGGTGGACGTGAAATTAATGAATGCCAGAACAAACTCAAAACTTGGATGATGTCCTCTCTTTTCTATCTTATCCTACCGCCATTACTTCTCACTACTGCTATCAAAATTATTGTTATTATTTGTTATTTCATAGGATATGGGTGTCCCTGGCTCTGACAATATTATTGCTCATCCCTAACTGCCTGGAAGGAAGTTAATCTCATTGCTGTGAATCTGGAGTCACCTACAGCCTAGATCAGGGAAGGCCGACCACAGTGGTTATTGGTTGCCATTATAGTGGCTTTTCTACAAAAATCCAAATTTTTAGTGAATTCAAATCCCATGTTGCCCAGAATATGAGCACGGAGCTCTGGATTGCTTACCCAATGAAATCACACCTTTGGCACAGCTTCCCCAGCAAAGTTATTAATGTCATTTGCCCCATTCAGTATCTAGAGAACATTCATACTTGCAATAAAACACTCATCCAAAATAAGCATTGGACATTTCTGATATTCATCCTATTCAAATATGGTCTTTAGATGTTCCCTTAGTTCAAAAGGAAGTTGCTTTCTGCAGGAGCTTAACAGTTGTTATACAACAACACAGACCCTGTTCTGAAGAGATGTTTTAAAAATGATTGAATGTCAGTTACAGTAGGAATAACCAGTTGAGTGCTGCACATGCCAGAAGCTCCTATAATAATCCTATGCCCTAATATTCTCCATTGACCAAAATTAATAGATGGAAAACCATGACAATGCATGCTCAAATTGCTAACATGTATTTCTATGTTTACAGTTTCATAAAATTACCTCTATTATGAGTGAGCATTATGAATGGCCATAACTTAGTCACCTTTAATTCAAAAGATTGTGGCTTTGAGTCCCAATGCATAGACTTGTGTCTTGAGCCTAGGATGGCACTTCATGCAGCACTGAGAAAGTGCTGTACCATCAGTTGTGTTGGCTTTCAGATAACTTATTAACAGAATACTTTCCCAGATGACATTAGAAAGTGTCTTGCTCTCTCAGCAAATATAATTATCACTCAGCCAACAGCTACAACAATTAGCTCATTATTTCTTATGGAGAAAGTGAGATCTGCAGATGCTGGAGATCAGAGCTGAAAATGTGTTGCTGGAAAAGCGCAGCAGGTCAGGCAGCATCCAGGGAACAGGAGAATCGACGTTTCAGGCATAAGCCCGTCTTCAGGAATGAGGAAAGTTTGTCCAGCAGGCTAAGATAAAAGGTAGGGAGGAGGGACTGGGGGGAGGGGCGTCGGAAATGTGATAGGTGGAAAGAGGTCAAGGTGAGGGTGATAGGTCAGACGGGAGTGGGGGCGGAGAGGTCGGGAAGAAGATTGCAGGTTAGGAAGGCGGTGCTGAGTTCGA
>NC_057739.1:6407615-6424490 GCF_004010195.1 Chiloscyllium plagiosum
CCCCAGTCTGACCTATCACCCTCACCTTGACCTCTTTCCACCTATCACATTTCCGACGCCCCTCCCCCAAGTCCCTCCTCCCTACCTTTTATCTTAGCCTGCTGGACAAAGTTTCCTCATTCCTGAAGCAGGGCTTTTGCCCGAAACGTCGATTCTCCTGTTCCCTGGATGCTGCCTGACCTGCTGCGCTTTTCCAGCAACACATTTTCAGCTCATTATTTCTTATGTTTGGGCAGCCTTGCTGAACACAAAGTGGATGCAGCAGAGTATTTCAATGGCTGTAAAACACTCCAGAATCCTGTGAAGAATATCCTGAAGACAGTCGATTATATAGAAAAGGAGAAAGTCCATACTTATTCTTCTGCCTAATGAAAATGATACCCCTGTCAAATAATTGTCTAAATGCAAATGACTTTGTCATGTTTCTGATACAAGGCGCTGCATAAATGTAAATACTTTCTTTTCCTTATTACATAGAATTCCAATGAATTGAATATTTTTGGATAGAGAAAACATATTTGCCATCCATTCTTGATATGTAGATTCCAGATGGACCAAACCCTTTCCTACTGATTAGATTAGATTAGATTACTGATTAGATTACTTACAGTGTGGAAACAGGCCCTTCGGCCCAACAAGTCCACACCGACCCGCCAAAGTGGGTCTTTTCCTACACATTTCTATTTTATCAAATTTTAAGATCTAAAACCGATCATATGCCTAAGTAATTTAGTTTGTGACACACCTTGTAATATCGAATCTTAAACTTCAGTTGAAATAAAATATTTGAAAACATTTATATCTTGATTTGAATTTTTACTCCAACATTTCTATTTGCAAATAGGCTATGTCACTGGTTAAATGATTAAATAGATTAAGTGGATCATGTGATAAAGTTTTATAATTTGGTTTAATTCATTGTTTCTGATCAATCTTTTATGTATGCAGACCTATTTTACATAACTGTTTAGCCACCTACTGGATTTAATAGTATTTAATGCAAGGGTGAGACAGGTTTCATCTGCTTTTATAGTCCTGAATCAGCACACCATCCAAGGAGTTGGAGATAGAATTCTGGCCTGAAATGCTAAGTTAGTCTACATTCAATGCAAGGTTCAATTTTGGTGAGGATGTTAAAGCATGTATAGGAACGACCATCTACAGGCTCATTAAAAGATCGAACACCACTTAAAATATCTGCTAGTGCTCACATTAAAGAGGTTGCATAGAGATTTGGTGGGTAGCATTCTCTGTTAATAGTGACTAGATCTAAAGGATATTAGTTTCACACTACTCAACTTCCTAACCTTCTAATTTCCCTTTGGTTTCTTTGGAATTGTCCTCCGTTAGTCCAAATCTTGCTGTTGTACAATGTTATGTGGAAGTACAGGACACTATAGCCACTGAGGGCAATGCAACACTAGCAGTCTAACATGTTTTCATTAAATCAAGATGCACTTACTCTCCACAAATATATCCATATAATCATAACCAACTCCAAAAGCCAAATTCTCAATCCCCTAAAACTATCAAGTCTACTAACATTAACCAATTCTTCAGCGAAGCTTTCCTTTCATACTCTACTTCATGTCAGTTCACATTTACCATGCCACAATTGAAAAAAACACACTTGCCAGCCAGCAACAAAATTAATTTATTGGGGAAATTGAGAGGTGCGTACTAAAAGGTGCCTCCAATCTGGAGAAGCAAATGAACTATATCCTCAGTATTCCAGTACATCGAGAAATAATATGGCATTCGCAAGCTGAATTCCTTGGATTTCTGAAAGATATCATCAGGTGTCTCTGATCGGCCACCAATAGGTTGACTTCAAAATGTGAAGAGATCAGGGAGTGTAGTCCGTTTCCCTGGGAATCATGAGCATACCTACATGAAGTTTTTTCTGGGGTTCATATCAGCTGCACATTGATGAAGTGGAAGTTTTACAAGTGATAAATACCACTGGGTGATCAATATATGCCTTAATTACAATGTACATGTCACTGATCACTCCCTGACCTGTGGGAAGGCATCAGAGCTGAAATCCTACCACCTTCCGTCCCACTGTTTATTCTTAATAGCATCATGCCACCTTCCCTCCATTACAAACTTCTACTCCACACGCTGCATCCAAAAGGCTAAGAGCATTGTGGAAGACCTCACACACCCCTCACTCAATCTCTTCTCCCTCCTGCCATCTGGCAGAAGATACTGGAGCATTCGGTCTCTCATGGCCAGACTGTGCAATAGTCTCTTTCCCAACTGAAATTCTTTGTATGATTTGAATTGCTGCTAGAAAAATATCTATTATTCATCATTCTTATATTACACTGTAACTTGCGTGTTTTGCACTTCTGCGATTCATGCCGTGTATGATTGTGTAGTTTGTGCTGTCCACGTAGTACCTTTGGTTCTGAAGGAACACTATCTCGTTTTCACTGTATCAGTTGTATGTGGCAGAAATGACAAAGAAAAGCTACTCTACTCTCTACTCTAAATCTAGAGCTGTGCCCCTCTATTGATCCTCTTTCCCCTGTGGAGCTACCTGTCTGTGACCAGATTCTGTGACCAGGTCCCATTGCTCTTGTGCTATTCAGGATCTTGCTCCTTTTCTGAAATCCAAGGTAACTCAGTATAAACAGCACCCATTGCTGATTTGATAGATTAAAGTTCCAAAACGTAGGTCAGATTTCCAAACCTCCAAATATTCGTAAGAA
This sequence comes from Chiloscyllium plagiosum, assembly GCF_004010195.1. NCBI lineage: Eukaryota > Metazoa > Chordata > Chondrichthyes > Orectolobiformes > Hemiscylliidae > Chiloscyllium > Chiloscyllium plagiosum. Next base: position 6,410,333 of record NC_057739.1, read on the forward strand.
AATTAGGGAAGTAAACACGTGGCTAAAGGAGTGGTGTGGGAAAGGGTTGGGGGGGGGGGGGGGGTTCCATTATGTGGCGCATTGGCATCAGTTTAGGACCAGGTGAGATCTGTACTCCACCTGAATCGAGCAGAGAGAGCCACCAGCAAACATAAACATTGGTTAAGTGTGCGTGATGAGGGATCAGAAGTAAGATCCATGGATATGCAAAATGATGTAAAGATCCAGAAGACTAGAAATTGCAGTGCAAACTCTGAAAGCAGATGTGGAAGTGACATGGCCTTAACCAATGGACGAGCATCAATTTTCTTAGTCAATCCAAAGATGCTGGACGTGTATTTTTATGAATTTAAATTTTTTGACATTTTATTCTCTCTCAAGCTCTCCTCAATGGCACATGTTCTATGATGGCACTCATGTTCCAATATATCATAATTGATATTGAATCTAGTTCAAATGTACCATCTGTTTAACTGCCCAATCAAAATTCTCAACTGGTCTGTTTCTTCATTGAAGCAAAATTTGCAGGCCCAATTTGCCATACGCAATTAACACTTTATAAAGTAAGTAGATTGATTCAAAGTCACTCCTGACTTCTACTTTGTCTCTCACTCTGCATATCGATAGGCCCCTGAATTCTGACTTTTCATTTTTCATGTTATTCATCACATATTGTTCAAATTTCCTAGAATCTCTTCACAGCAAATCATCAAAGTGTATCTCAAAGATGTGCTAATTTCTCCTTGTAACACCAGTAGAATATTGCTGGATTTGCTTTAAACTGAGTTTGCAAATTCTCCCCGTGTTTGCATGAGTTTCCTCCGGGTGCTCCGGTTTCCTCCTCCAATCCAAAGATGTGCAGGTCAGGTAAATTGGCCATGTTAAATTGCCCATAGTATTAGATGCATTAGTCAGAGGGAAATGAGTTTGGGTGGGTTACTCTTTGGAGGGATGGCGTGGACTTGTTGTGCCAAGTGGCCTATTTCCACACTGTAGGGAATCTAGTATACGAGCTCAATCCCTTAAACTCAATCCCTTTAGTAATGAAAAAACAAACTTCCATCTGCCTGCAGTCCAACCCTCTGTGATTCATGCACAAGGACACCCAGGTCCCTCTGCACAGCAGCATGCTGCAATTTGTTACCATTCAAGTAATAGTCTTTTTAACTGTTATTCCTGCTGAAATGGATGACTTCACATTTATTAACATTGTATTCCATCTGCCAGACCTTTGCCACTCACTTAAACTATCTATGTCCTTTTACAACATTTCACAGTCCTCTGCACACTTTGCTCTACCACTCATCTTAGTGTCATCCGCAAGCTTTGACACACTACACCTGGTCCTCAACTCTAAACTAGCTGTGTAAATTGTGAATAATTGCGGTCCCAACACTGATCCACAAGGCACACCACTAGTTATTGATTGCCAGAATACCATTCACTTATTCCCACTCTTTCCTTCCTGTTGGTTAACCAATCCTCTATCCATGCTAATACATTGCCTGTAAAGCCTTGCTTCTTTATCCTATGCAAAGGTCTTTTGTGTGGCAACTTGTTGGATGCCTTTTGGAAATCTAGGTACGTCACACTAACTGGGCCCCTGTTGTCCACAGTGTTCATAATGGTTTCAAAGAATTCCAAAAGATTAGTTAAGCATGATCTGCTCTTCAAGGACTCATGCTGCATCTGTTCAATAGAACAATTTCTATCTGGATGCTTTGCTATTTCTTCCTTGATAAAGGTCTCAAGCATTTTCCCCACTACAGAAGTTAAGCTAACTGGTCTATAGTTTCCATGTTTTATCTACCTCCCTTTTTAAACAGTGGTGTCATATTTGCTCTTTTCCAATCTGCTGGAACTGCCCCAGAATTAACTGAGTTTTGGAAAATTATAACTGCATTTGCTATTTCTCCTGCCATCTCTTTTAGCACCTGGGATGCATTCCATTAGGGCCATGAGACTTGTCTACCTTAGCTCCATTAACTTGCCCAACACTACCTCTTTCATGATAATGATTGTTTCCAGGTCCTCACCTGCCTTCGTCTCTTTGTTATATACTGGCATGTCCTCCACTGTGAAGACTGATACAAAATACTTGTTCAATTCCTCAGCCGTTTCCTCATATCCCATGACTAAATCCCCCATTTCATCCGCTAAAATACCAATGTATTTTTTAGCCACTCTTTTTTGTTTTATAAATTTACAGAAACTCTTGATATTTGTCTTTCTTTTCTGAGCTAGTTTTTTTTCTCATAATCTATCTTAATTTTCTTCATAGCTCTTTTTGTGGCTTTCTGTTGACTTTTAAAGCTTTCCCAATCTTTTACTTTCCCACTGATCTTGACCACTTTATATGCCTTCTCTTTCAATTTGATAGCCTCCCTTATTTCCTTAGATACCCATGGCAGATTACCCCTTTTCCTACTATCCTTCCTTTTCACCGGTATATACTTTTGCTGAGCACATTAAAAAATTGCTTTGATGTCCCCCACAGTTTGTCAACTGTCCCACCATAAAGTCTTTGCTTCCAGTCTACTTTAGCCAACTCCTCCCTCTTCTATTGGAGTATTCCTTGTTTAAACACAGAACCCTGATATTGGATTTTATCTCCTCACTCTCCATTTGCATTCTAAATTCAATCATACTGTGATCACTCCTACCAAGAGGATCCCTAACTGCGACATTATTATTTATTCCTGTCTCCTAACACAGGACCAGATCTAGGATAGCTTGCTCCCTTGTCAGTTCCATTACATGTTGTTCAAGAAAACTATTGTGGGTACATTCAGTGAGCTCCTCCTCAAGGCTACCCTGACCGACCTGGTTCAACCAATCGACGTGTAGATTAAAATCCCCCATGACAAAAATCATAGTAGTTTTACAGGCATTAGTTATGTCTTTGTTTATTATCTACCCCGATGTGATATTATTATTTGGTGGCCTATAGGCTACATCTATCAGTGACTTTTTCATCTGAGAATTTCTAATTTCCACTCAAATGGATTCAACCTTATTCTCCATAGAACCTATATCACCTCTCAGCACTGTCCTGATGTCGTCTTACTTTCCTGTCTGTCCTTCCAAATAGTCTGACACCTCCTGGATATTTAACTCCCAGTCGTGACCATCCTGCAGCCATGTTTCCGTAATGGCTACCAAATCATATTCATTCATGCTTTGTGCTGTTAACACATCTACCTTCTGTAAGTGCTCAGGTAAAGTGCCCTTATGCTAGTTTTTGTACCCTCTATATGAATTCCAACATCTCCAATAATAATATCTCCTGAGTTATCCTTCCTTCCTACTTCTTTTGTGGTCTACTATGTAGTTAAATCATCCTGCACACATGCTAACCTGCTGCTTTCCTTCTTACTTACCACCATACCTCCTGTCATTCTTCCCTTCCTTTCCCCGACTCACTAGTTTTAAGCCCGAGTGACCACCCTAATTATGGCATTCTTCCATTTGCTGGTCCCTTCTGGCATATGTGTTACTTTGTTGCCATCTTTGGTTGTTGTCCTCTGGGACAAGCAGCCTGGTCCTTGACCTCTGCATCACTTGGTCTATACTCAGTCAGCCCTTTATCTTCCATAATCTGGTCCTCACAATTGTTCAGCATATTTATATGCAAGATGCATGGTGCCTTATCATTTTGTATGACATGTTCAGATTTTGCAAGTGTGCAATCAGTTACAAGCTCAATTAAGCTCCACAAATGTACTTTTACAGGTTAATTGCTATGTTGCAAAATTACTGTTTTTCCATCACTGTCTACAATTTTATTTGGACGTTCTGCCCTGCTTTTGTATCGTTAACAGAAGACAACGATGCTGAAATTTTTCATCTTAGGCTCATCAGGACAACTTACAAAAATAACAATTCAAGTGAAAAGCCAACATTTACATTGCATAAGTGCTCATTAGTATACTTCAGTTATGGTAGAGTCATTGCCATGGAGAATGCACTAATTAATGAATAGCAGTTCACTGCCATACTTTAAGTTTTTAACCGGACAATGTGACTCAGATTAGACAGGACATTGCCCTGAGAAACCAGCGAATGGCTGTCACCTATATTATTGAGCTGAAACAAGCGCAGTGTATGTACATGTTCTGTCTGCAAAGAACAAGCTCCTCTACATTAATATTTGTAGCTTCCAGTACATTCAACTGACAATCCTAAATTGGTTCTAATTCTTCACATACTCAGGATTATCCAATAAATGTTGCCCAACTGAAGAACCGTATCTAATGTTGGACATTGTGTTGTGAGATTTACAAGGATGGACTGTTTGGAGATGGTCAGTATCTTGCTTGTTGTTAACAGTTAGAAGGCCATTCGATTCAATCCAGCAGCTTTAGGACATGCAGCCTATTCACCTGTCTCCCTAAGTACAATTTCATAAGCAACCCTTCTCTTGTCCCACAGTTTAGACAGCCATTCAGGTAAGAAGTTAGAAACACTTCTTCTCAGTAAGCATGGTATGAGTACAGAAATGTTTACAACAGAAAGAGCTAATGCCAGCTCAATTAAACATTTTAAATCTGAGATTGATAGATATTTTTGAGCTAAGAGTGTTAAACAAGCAAAGGTTAAATTAGATAAAATTGAGATATAGTCAGCCATAAACTCATGTACACTAGGCTTGGGGTGCTGAATGGTTTATTTCTATAATTATGTTGCACCTTATCTAGCCCATACTGTACTTAGCCTAAAAGTTTTTGATGGAATGGTGTTGATATAACTTACTGTATATAGCCTATTCAATACCAGGCCTGGTTAACAGTGGGTAACATAATGAATAACTTTAATCTGAATCTCACCTGCACTATAAAAGTAGATTGAGCTTTACTGATACTATAATCAGTGATGCACCTGATGTGGTAGTGTTGCTAGGATCACGTAGAGGTAGCTTAGTTTGTATCTTGTGCTATACCCACTCTCAGCAGTTGATGGGGCATTTTGGAGGAAGTTTTATTGATATCTAACCTGAGCTATATCTGATTTGCAATTGTTAGTGCTAGCAAATCATGGAAAGCGAATCCCAGTGAGGGAATATGTTGAAAAGTACTGCAGTTATACTGGAATTAATGTTGAGCTATGGTTTTGTTTGCTTGATACTAAACATCCTTAAACAGGATCTGTCTACAGGAATGTGTTTACTAAGTTGGCAAGATGTGAAACAAACTGAAGATCATAACAAAGCCACATTCCACAGACCACAAGTACACTCTGTTTGTTCTGCAGATAACAGAGAAAGTATTTCTTGTTCAAACTGATGAAGGGCTGTTATTTTTAATTTTTAAACTGGTGGACTGGACATTTTCTTAGTGAAACTACAATATTGAATTTTAACCTGTTGTGCAGCCAAACAAGGACTCATACCCAAATTCGATACTGATTCCTCGATTTAAATCATTCCCTGAGGTAAAAGGGCAAAGGTTCAAGACCTATTCCAGAGAATTGAGTGCTTTGCTTGCTAGAATACCCTTTTGCCTTAGTGTTAGAGGTTTCAGTGGTGCTCCTGTCTCGGAGTTAAAAATTATGGTTCACAGCACTTTAGAAACTTCAGCACATAATCTAAATTGACACTGCAATGCAGTCATGAGGAGGTGAGGAGTATTTGAGGAAGTTGCGATGATCTGGATTCTTGAGAAAATACAATCCACCCATATTACTGTAAGACAGACTGTGACAAGCACTTGACTCAGCCACAGTCATGGCACTGTGAGTCCTCCACAAGTCAGAATGACATGTGCCTGACTAAAACTAGCAGGGACTTCCACACGATTGATGCTTTTGTCCTTCTAGGTGATGTTAGCTGACAGCTAATAAACACCTCAGTGAACTGCTACAACCTGTAGATGTTACACACTGCTGTCACTGTGCACTGGTGGTGGGTGGTGAACGTCGAAGGATGTGAATCGCCTGCCAATTACACATGTGGTTTTGTCCTACAGGTGTCAAGCTGCTGATTTTCTGTTTGCCCATATTCAAGTATGCACATTCAGAGTGTGTCAGTCCCCTGTACATATGCTCCTTGGGTGAAGTGTACAGGCTTTGGCCAAATATGAGGAGAAGTTGTTGCTGGTCAGTTGCCAGCCTCTTATATATAATTGTGGGTCCAGCTTCTAATGGGCATCTCAAGGTCCAAGAGTGGAGAATGATAAACCTAAGGGTAATGATGGTGCAAGACTCAGCTATTCTGATGACATACAAGTCAAGGGGTGGTGTTGGCATTCTCAGTTAATGTGGATGGTCATCTCCAAGATGACATGCAGCAGCAATGCTAATAGAACAAAGAACAAAGAAAATTACAGCATGAGAACAGGCCTAATGCCACCACCACCAGCTCCCCCACCCCAAGCCTGCGCCGATCCTGATTCTCTATCGCTTATTTTCTAAGGATCTGTATCCCTCTGCTCTCTGCCCATTCATGTATCTGTCTAGATATTTCTTAAACGACACTATCATGCCTGCTAGGAGAAAGTGAGGACTGCAGATGCTGGAGATCAGAGCTTAAAAATGTGTTGCTGGAAAAGCGCGTCAGGTCAGGCAGCATCAAGGGAACAGGAGAATCGACGTTTCGGGCATAAGCCCTTCTTCAGGAATGCCCTGAAGGGCTTATGCCCAAAACATCGATTCTCCTGCTCCTTTGATGCTGCCTGACCTGCTGCGCTTTTCCAGCAACACATTTTTTAACTATCATGCCTGCCTCTACCACTTTCATTGGCAATGCGTTCCAGGTACCCACTACCCTCTGCTTAAATAACTTTCCATGTATATCTCCCCAAAACTTTTCCCCTCTCACTTGGAACTCATGACCCCTAATAATTGACTCTCCCACTCTGGGAAAAAGCTTCTTGCTATCCATCCCGCCTATACCTGTCATGATTTTGTAGACCTCAGACCGGTCCCCCCTCAACCTCCCAATTTCTAATCCTAATTTACTCAACTTCTCTGCATAGCTAGCACCCTCCATACCAGGCAACATCCTGGTGAACCTCCGCTGCACCCTCTCCAAAGCATCCACATCCTTTTGGTAATGTGGCGACCAGAACTGTAAGCAGTATTCCAAATGTGGCTGAACCAAAGTCTTATACAACTGTAACTTGGCCTGCCAACTCTTGTACTCAATACCCCGTCCGATGAAGGAAAGCATGTTCTTTGCCTTCTTGACCACTCCATTGACCTGCGTTGCCACCTTCAGGGAACAATAGACCTGAACACCCAGGTCTCTCTGTACATCATTTTTTCCCAGAGCTTTTCCATTTACTGCATAGATCGCTCTTGAATTGGATCTTCCAAAATGCATCACCTCACATTTGCCTGGATTGAACTCCATCTGCAATTTCTCTGCCCAACTCTCCAATCTTTATTCTGCTGTACTCTCTGACATCCCCTTCACTATCTGCTATTCCACCAATCTTAGTGTCATCTGCAAACTTGCTAATCAGACCAACTACACCTTCCTCCAAATCATTTATGTATATCAGAAACAGTGGTCCCAGCATGGATCCCAGTGGAACACCACTGGTCACAGATCTCCATTTTGGGAAACTCTCTTCCACTACTATTCTCTGTCTCCTGTTGCCCAGTCAGTTCTCTATTCATCCAGCTAGTACACTCTTGACCCCATGCAACTTCAATTTGTCCATCAGCCCACCGTGGGGAACCTTATCAAATGCCTGACTAAAGTCCATGTTTATGACATCTATAGCCGTTCCCTCATTAATCAACATTGTCACTTCCTAAAAGAATTCTATTAATTTGGTAAGACATGACCATCCCTGCACAAAACCATGTTGCCTATCACTGATAAGCTCATTTTCTTCCAAATGGGAATAGATCCTAGCCCTCAGTATCTTCTCCAGAAGCTTCCCTACCACTGACATCAGGCTCACCGGTCTATAATTACCTGGATTATCCCTGCTACCCTTCTTAATCAAGGGGACAACATAAGCAATTTTCCAGTCCTCCGGGACCTCACCTGTGTTCAAGGATGCTGCAAAGATACCTGTTAAGGCCCCAGCTATTTCCTCTTTCGTTTTCCTCAATAACCTGGGATAGATCCCATCCGGACCTGGGGACTTGTCCACTTTAATGCCTTTTGGAATACTCAACACTTCCTCCCTTCTTAGGCCGACTTGTAGCATTCTGGGTAATCCAAGATAGAGGACGGGAAAAATTTCTGGCTGTAAGAGCTGCTCCTTTATTGAGGTATTTTAGGTGTTGGAGGTGATTTCCTCAAATTCCAGGAGCAGCAATTACTGTTTTATATGCTGTTGCATTGTTTTGGAACTTTTGGAAAAAAAGTCAAAACAACAGCAGTTTTAAAAGGGAGAAGAACAGTCAAAGGAAGCACATGGTGAGGTCAGTGCAGGACAGAGAAAGAAAGAAACTGACACAGCATTGAACCTGCACAGTTATGCCTTTGCTGTTTGAATTCATGTATCACTGGACATCGGAGTCCATCTGGGAAAAAGAACAAACAGTGAAATTCACAACTGATTTTGGAGGAACTGTTTGGGCGAAGTTCACAGCACAGAATCAGATAAATGTATTGTTTTTAAGTGGGGCCTACAGAAAGTCTGCAGTAGTGAGTAGAATGGGTTCTTTCTTGATGATACATTTTTGAGATATATCTCGATTAAACTTAAAATATAAGCCATAACTATTAATTTAACCTGGGGCAGTGTTTTGTAGAGGAATAAGACAGTGTTATTTTCTGGGTCTGTATATTGTGAAGGAGCAAAAATGGCCTTTAGTAGAGCGATTCTTGTCAGATGTGGGAGTTTAAAGAGAGTTTAAGGATTACTGCGGATTATATCTGCAATAAATGCTGTTGGTTGTGAATCTTATCAGATCGAATAGATCGGTTAGTGAGACAGTTAGAAGCAATGAGGAATTTGCAACATCAACAGTATGTGATGGATGGCAGATATAGGAAGGGGGGAAAGTCTCAGATACAGTCACATAGATGGGTTAACTCCAGGAAAGGCAAGAGAGGCAGGCAGCTAGTGCAGGCGCCTTCAATGGCTATATCCATTTCAACCAAGTATGCTGTTGTGGAAAATATAGGGGGTGATGGATTCTCAGGGGAAAGAAGCATGAACAGATAAGTTTCTGGTATTAAGACTGGCTCTAATGCAATGAGGGGTATGTCGGGTTCCAAGAAATCAATTTAGTTAGGGGACTGTCTAGTCCGAGATACATACAGACGTTTCTGTGGCCAGCAGCGAAAAAGCAGAATGGTGTGTTGCTTCCCTGGTGCCAGGATCAAGGATGTCTCAGAGAAGGTGCAGAATGTTCTCACGGGGGAGAGGGGCCAGCAAGAGGTCATTATCCACATTGGAACCAACGACACAGGAAGGGAAAAGGTTGAGATTCTGAAGGGAGATTACAGAGAGCTAGGCAGGAATTTAAAAAGGAGATCCTCAAGAGTAGTAATATCTGGATTACTCCCAGTGCTACGAGCTCGTGAGGGCAGAAATAGGAGGATAGAGCAGATGAATGCATGGCTGAGGAGCTGGTGTACGGGAGACGGTTTCACATTTTTGAGCCATTGGAATTTCTTTTGGGGTAGAAGTGACCTATACAAGAAGGATAGTTTGCACCTAAATTGGAAGGAGACTAATATACTGGCAGGAAGATTTGCTAGAGCTGCTCGGGAGGATTTAAACTAGTAAGGTGGGTGGGGGACCCAGGGAGATAGTGACGAAAGAGATCAACCTGAGACTCGTACAGTTGAGAACAGAAGCAAGTCAAACAGTCAGGGCAGACAGGGACAAGGTAGGACTAATTAATAAAACTGCATTTATTTCAATGCAAGGGAAGGCACGGTTAGGAACATGGGTCTGGGATATCATAGCAATTACAGAAACGTGGCTCAAGGATGGGCAGGACTGGCAGCTTAATGTTCCAGAATATAAATGCTACAGGAAGGATAGAAAGGGAGGCAAGAGAGGAGGGGGAGTGGCATTTTTGATAAGGGATGGCATAACAGCTATGCTGATGGAGAATATTCCTGGAAATACATCCAGGGATGTTATTTGGGTGGAACTGAGAAATAAGAAAGGGGTGATCACCTTATTGGGATTGTATTATAGACCCCTTAATAGTCAGAGGGAAATTGAGAAACAAACTTGGAAGGAAATCACAGCTATCTGTAAGAATAATAGTGTTTATGGTAGGGGATTTTAACTTTCCGAACATAGACTGGGACTGCCATAGTATTAAAGGTTTAGATAGAGAGGAATTTGTTAAGTGTGTACAAGAAAATTTTCTGATTCAATATGTGGATGTACCTACAAGAGAAGGTGCAAAACCTGACTTACTCTTGGGAAATAAGGCAGGGCAGGTGACTGAGGTGTCAGTGGGAGAGCACTTTGGGACCAGCGACCATAATTCTATTAGATTTAAAATAGTGACGGAAAAGGATAGACCAGATCTAAAAGTTGAAGTTCCAAATTGGAGAAAGGCCAATTTTGACGGTACTAGGCAAGAATTTTCAAAAGCTGATAGGGGGCAGATGTTCGCAGGTAAAGGGACGGCTGGAAAATGGGAAGCCTTCAGAAATGAGATAACGAGAATCCAGAGAAAGTATATTCCTGTCAGGATGAAAGGAAAGGTTGGTAGGTATAGGGAATGCTGAAGGACTAAAGAAATTGAGATGCTGAGAAGATGGTTTCATGAGTGGGGGTATTTGGAACGAGGGGATATATTTAAGGGGACCCTCATTTAAAACTGAGGTATGAAGAAACTTCTTTACCCAGAATGTAATGCATATCTTGAATTCTCTACTCCACAGAGTTGTAGAGGTTTGATCACCGAAAGTATTTAAAGAAGGTAGATAGATTTTAAAAATACCAGGGCTCATGATTTGGAGGTGCCAGTGTTGGACTGGGTGGACAAACTTAAATATCACACAACACCAGGTTATAGTCCAACAGGTTTAATTGGAAGCACTGGGTTTCGGAGCGACGCTCCTTCATCAGGTGGTTGTGGAGTCAACTTCATCAGGGAGTTCACATGTAGCTGAACCATTTTGTTGGGGATTTGGATGATGGCTCATCATTTTTCTTCAGCAATGCTTTCACTGTAACCATTCTGCTTTCAGCTTCACCGTTCAGGATATCTTGGTGATCTGGTAGTATGTACAAAAGTGAGTAAAGTGGAAGGCTTTGGCACAAACTTCATCCCTCATTTTGATTTGGATTTGATGGAGGTTTTCAAAACCATGAGTGGGCTGGATAACGTAGATAGCAAGAAGCTGTTCCAGCTCGTAAAAGAAGAGAGGGTATAGATTTAAAGTAAAGTAATGTGCAAAATAAGCAAGGGTGATGTAAAACTTCCTACTCTTCCCTGAGAACTTCCTACTCTTCCCCATAAACCCATGTCTGTTAGTAAGATGATTACTTTAAAAGAATGAGGGAGTAAGAGAGTGAGTGCTACTCTTTGAGAAGGTGGCCAAATAGGTGGATGACGGTAAAGCACATGTGGTGTATATGGATTTCAGTAAGGCATTTGACAAAGTTTCCCATCGTACGCTATTGCACAAAATACGAATGCATGGGATTGAGGGTGATTTAGGAATTTGGATCAGAGATTGGCTAGCTGAAAGAAGACAGAGGGTGGTGATTGATGGGAGATGTTAATCCTGGAGTTTAGTTACTAGTGGTATATATCAAGGATCTGTTTTGGGCCACTGCTGTTTGTCATTTTTATAGCTGACCTGGATGAGGCTGTAGTAGAATGGATTAGTAAATTTGTGGATGACACTAAGGTCGGTAGAGTTGTGGATAGTGCCAAAGGATGTTGTAGGTTAGAGAGGGACATAGATAAGCTGCAGAGCTGGGCTGAGAGGTGGCAAATGGAGTTTAATGCAGAAAAGTGTGAGGTGACTCACTTTAGAAGGAGTAACAGGAATGCAGAGTACTGGGCTAATGGTAAGATTCTTGGTAGTGTAGATGAGCAGAAAAATCTCAGTATCCAAGTCCATAGATCTCTGAAAGTTGCCACCCAGGTTGATAGGGTGGTTAAGAAGGCATACAATGTGTTAGCTTTTATTAGTAGAGGGATTGCGTTTCGAAACCATGAGGTCATGCTGCAGCTGTACAAAACTCTGGTGCAGCTTCACTTGGAATATTTCCTTGTATGGTGATGGCTAGCAAGAGGGGACATAGCTTTAAATTGAGGGGCGATAGATATAGGACTGATGTCAGAGGTAGTTTCTTTACACAGAGTAGTAGGAGCGTGGAACGCACTGCCTGTAACAGTAGTAGACTCGCCAACCTTCAGGGCATTTAAATGGTTATTGGATAGACATATGGAATAATGTAGGTTAGATGGGCTTTGGATTGGTTTCACAGATTGGTGCAACATTGAGGGTTGAAGGGCCTTTACAGTGCTGTAATGTTTTATGTTCTAAAATAAAACACAGCATAGTTAGGATATAGAATGCACTGCCTTGAAGTTGGGTGGAAGCATTTCATTTGAGGCAGTCAAGATGGCATTAGATCAATATTTGAATATAAATGGTGTTGACGGATATGGGAAAAAGACAGCAGATTGGCACTAGATAATAGAACTGGTATGACAGTTGCTGGTATTGCACAATGGCGAAATCGTTCCTTCTGCACCATAACAATTCTTTGCATGCAATGATACTTAACAGGTGGCTTTCTAGTTTCGAACATTAATTTCTATTTCAAGTCAGTTTTGTGCTCTGATCATTTCTATCAATTTTTACATATTTTACAATTGCTTTTTATACACATAGGATCAATGCCTGTAAGGCAAAGACCCTCATAACATTTAAGTAGTATTTAGATTTACACTTGCAAAGCCAAGGCATGCAAGACTATTAGCCAAGCACTGGAAAATGGTTGGGTGTTTGTTTTTGACTAACACAGACTCAATGGGCCAAATGGCCTTTTTAATTGCTGTAGACCTTTATGACTATGACATTAAATTAAATATATTGTCTTGCCTCACTGGGGTGGTGCATTGGAAATCAGAGCCTGCTATTCCGGGAGTTGTGACAATACCTAAACGCTTTTGAAAAGTGTTTATAATTCCCCAATATCCCTACTTCTTAGACCCAAGTTGACAGAAAGCATGGACTGGGTTTGTGTACTTAATCAAGTTGGCTATTTATTACAAATAAATATATCCTAGCAACAGACAAACAATTATGATCCATTGACATATACTTACATCAATTAAAACTCTAAATCCCGTATTAACTCCCACTCTAATCACACATACAGATAGACACAGACAGAAGGAGAAAAAAATATGGATATTATATGCAGAAGGAGAGACTGGGAATGTAGTTCAGTGGTTCCTGACAGCAAAGTTTGCTAAGATGATATTTTTGTTGATCAGAACACTGCTTCTCAATCTTCCTTCTCCATATATTGATTCCAGGAGGCACAGGGTGATTAGTTCATACTTGTTAAAGTCCTTAACTTATTTATTAAAAGTCACAGCCTCTAACTAGAAAGGGGAATAAACTGGCTATCTTCAGACTTCAGATCTTTTTCTTCTACAGATAAATGGGACAATTGCTTTTGCAGGGATCCAATAGCTTCTGCCAAATATTCCCAACTCCAAGCTGTTCAGCTATCTGGGAACCAATCACATAGTTGTTGACAGGCAGAAGCCTTTGTTATCTATAACTGGTCATTAGTCCACAGACCAATCAGCTACTTGTTGCCAGGTAAAGCTCCATGCATACCCCTTGGATCCAGCTCACTTAGGCTTCAATTACTGCTTCAACACGCGGTTGTGTAAACAATACTCACAATGAGTGTCAGGCTGTCGCTTTCAAAAAGTGCAGCAATTATTCTACAATACTTTTTAAAAAAGTTTTTCCCATTTCAGTCCCCAATGTAAAGTATAGAAAAATAAAAAGATACAATCTTTACAATATTCTCAATACAGCACAACTGAAGTGGAAAGTCTGGTGGAGACTGCACAACAAGAAATTTCAGGCCTATGTACGTCAAAATTGTAGTTAAGCTTTTACCAACAGTGTCACACAACTTCAGCAGAATGATGCTGCTTTTCATGGTATTGTGAGAGGTTACATTGTTTGTTGAGCTAACTCTGATCAAACAGCATTAAAAGATATTAACATTTCGAAAAGCAG
>NC_057739.1:6424990-6432659 GCF_004010195.1 Chiloscyllium plagiosum
ATAATACAGCTCCTGCCCCTGAACATCTCCATAACACAGCTCCTGCCTGTAAACATCTCCATAATAATGCATCTGCCAGTAAACATCTCCATAATACAGCTCCTGCCTGTAAACAACTCTATAATATAGCTCCTGCCTGTATACATCTCCATAATACAGCTCCTGCCTGTATACATCTGCATAATAATGACCCTGCCTGCAAACATCAACATAATACAGCTCCTGCCCGTATACATCTCCATTCCAATGCCCCTGTCTGTAAACATTTCCATACAACAGCCCCTGCCTGCACACATCTCCGCAATAATGCTCCTGCCTGTATAAATCTCCATAATAAAGCTGCTGACTGTAAACACCTCCATAATTCAACACTGCTTGTAAACCTCTCTATAATATTGCTCCTGCCTGTAAACATCTCCATAATAATGCTCCTGATGGTAAACATCTCCACAATAATGTTCCCGCCTGTAAACATCTCCATAATAATGTTCCGCATGTAAACATCTCCATAATACAGCTCCTGCCTCTAAACATCTCCGTAATAAAGCTGTTGCATGTTAACATGTCCACAATAAAACGTTTGCCTGTAGTCATCTCCATATTTAAGCTGTTGCTTGTAATTGTCTCCATAATAAAGCCCCTACTGTCCTACCAATTCAGCTGCCTGCTCCTTCTGGCAGCTTCACAAAAGAAGAAAACTGGCATTGGGGATAAATAAACTGCTTCAAGATCCACAAGGTCATTCCATTCAATTTGTTATAAACTAACAATCGTGGTCCTTGCTGCAGATCTCAGAGGCACTTCAACAAAAGGAAGAAAAGAAATCAAAAAGACACCATTTCTACACTGAGGCAAACTCTGTCAGCAAAAGTAAAATTGCCCCGGGGAAGAGGTGAACAGTACAAAAGACGCTGTGTCCTGAAAGAACAATCAATAACGAATATCTTACATGGAGGGAAATGTTTTGAGAAAGGCATGTAGACTCGGAAAGAAACAGGTAGTCCCCAGAATACCTTGCCTCAGATGGGGAGTTGTGACCCAGTGGTAAAATTGAGGCCTTTCTTGTTAAAAAGAAAGTGGGAAATGTTGGCGCTGTCAGATGCTGTATGATATAAATAGAGAGCTGGAACTTTGACATGGACAGATTACGTTATCTTGTTCAAGTGAACAAAATTGAAGCAGATTTGTTGGCCCACATTCCCACGTATCATGAAAGGGGCAACTTTTAACCCGCTGAGTACAGCCAAAGAAACCAAGTTGTAAAACTGAGAGAGAAATAATAGGCTTCCTACGGAGCCATTTAAAAAAAAAACTAAATGCATTGGTGATTGCTGATAGATTCAGATCCCACAAATGCAACTGGTGTGATAATGACTGCATCACCCAGGTCAGAGCAATTTTAAAGAAGTTAGCAGGTTTCCACAAATTCAGAGACCACTTAAATGATCTTGTCAGAGATAGACTGGTGTGTGAAGCAATCCAGAAGAAAGAACTGATGGCAAAGTATGTAGACTTTAAAGATTTCACCCTCCACCATTTTCCACAAAAAACTTTGATGTGTCACCTTATGAACTACGGTCTGGAAATCTAAGTGAAATACAACCACTGATTCCCCTTTGATGATCCTTCTTCTCAGAACTCCAATAAATTAGTTAAACTTGGTTTCCCTTTGACAAAACCATGTTGGCTCTGCCTGATCACTTTGAATTTATCAAAATGCCCTGTAATAATGTCTTGTTTCTAACATCTTCCCTCTGACAGATGCTAACTGGCCTGTAGCGACCTGCTTTCTGCCTGCCTCTCTTTTTGAATAAAAGAGTTACATTAGCTATTTTCCAATCGAAAGAAACTTTCTCTGAATTTAATGAGCTTTGGAAAATTTAAGTAAAGCATCAACTACCTCAGTGGCTACTTCTGCAAGGTTTCACATTAGACTGAAATCCATCAGGCCCTGGGGAGTTGTCAGCTCAGAGTTCCAACAATTCACTCAGTACCACTTCTCTGGTAATTCTAATTTTCTTGAGTTCCTCCTTCCCTTTCAGTTCCTGACTTATAGCTATTTCAAGGATGCTACACCCTAGTGAAGACCGAGACAGAATATCTGTTTAGTTTGTCTGCCAAATCTTTATCCTTCATGGCAATGCCTCTACTGTACTGTTCTCTTGTGAACTAACTAGCACTTTCATCGCCTATCATAGAAATGTTGTATTCCCTTTACTTTGGCATTTCTTCTGAATTGTGCTGATGAGAACAAAATGTAAAGCTTTGGCAAAATGTGTCTTTCTTTCAGTAAGACTCATGCCATTTTTATCCAAGAAGTAATTACTGACTGGATGAGGATGGCTATTCTTTATCGTCTCTTGTGAATAATCAGTCGGATTATCTTTTATGGATCTCTCAATCTAAAGATCTACTGACCTTTAGATTCTGTCACTAGTTGCCATGGCTTCTTTCAAGTTTCAGAAGTGATATGTACGTTTACAACTGATTTTCTGCCTCATTGGTAATGGTTGTGAATACATCGATTGTATCTGTTCGCTAGCGCCCTGTTCCCTGCACTCAATGCTACTCCTGAAAGACAATGGGCCAGACTTCCCAAGAGGTTATAATCTCTTTATAAGCGAAGGGAGCTCCACATTTCTGAGATGAGATTCTGCTCAGGCAGGGATCCTTCAGAAATGCAAATAATTCCATTCTGACAGTTCATTTATATCCAACCAGGTATCAGGCTATTTTGGATTTGATTTGGTTTGATTTATAATGACCACATATACCTGAGCACAGTGAAAATTTTGTTTTGCTTGCAGTTCAGGCAGATCCAGTGATATATAATGAGTTGGGTTTAATAATTGATGTTGGAGTAAAAGATCCCCTTGGAAACAGTGATCCGAACATGGTACAATGTAGCAGTCAGTTTGAGAGGGGAGGCAATGTCACATGAATAATTGTGTACAAAGTTACAAATCACACAACACCAGGTTATGGTTCAACAGGTTTAATTGGAAGCACAAGCTTTTGGAGTGCCTCTCCTTCATCAGGTGGTTGTGGAGTACACAATTGTAAGACACAGAATTTATAGCAAAAGTTTACAATGTGATGTAACTGAAATTATACATTGAAAAATACTCTGATTGCTTGTTAAGTCTCTCATCTGTTAGAATGCATCACACTGCAAATTTTTGCTATAAATTCTGTGTCTTACAATTGTGTACTCCACAATCACTTGATGAAGGAGCAGCGCTCCGAAAGCTAGTGCTTCCAATTAAACCTGTTGGACTATGATCTGGTGTTGTGTAATTTGTAACTTTGTACACCCCAGTCCAACACCATCATCTCCGAATCATGAATAATTGTGCTAGGCTTAAATCAGGATAATTACAAAGGAATGGAGGCAGAGCTGACTAGAGTGGAGTGGAAAAGGAGTTTATCAGCAAAGATGGTTGAGGAACAATTGCATTCACTTAAGAAAACAGTCAAGACTCACCGCAAAGACATATCCTAGTGAGAGAGAAGGATTTCTAGGAAGATGTAATACAACTATAATTAACCAGGAAAGTTAAGGATAACATCAAATCGAAAGATTAAACATACAATGCAGCAAAGATTAGACATAAGCCAGAGAATTTGGCAAGTTTTAAAAACCAACAAAAGATGACAAAAAAAAGGAAGAAAATAAACCATAAGGGTAAGATTGCAAGTAACATTAAGATGGACAGCCAAAGTGAATATATGCCCCTTAGAGAATGAAGCTGGGGAACCAGGAAATGGCAGAAAAACAGAATAAATATTTTGCATCAGTCTGCACAGTAGAAGACATTCAAGAAAACTAAGTAATCAAGGGACAATCAGGGGAGATGAAATAATTGTAATAATGATCACTAGAGAAACGTTACTAGGGAAACCAATGGGAATAAAGATTGACAACTCCTCTGGACCTGATCGGATCATTGCAGAAATAAAATGAAGCAACTACAGAATGCACTGGCTTTCAAGTATGGTCAGTTCTGATATAATGTGATAGTTCTGTTCTCGTCTGATCTCACATCATAAGGAAATCGTGCAATCGCTGCACATTTAACCGAATGGGGCCAGAATCGCGTTTTCGCCAATACAGGTAAGGAAAGTTCGCATTCTACAAATAATGGTCTAGATCGTGATAAAGCCAATCCATGTTCAAGAAACATGCATTATAGCGGAACTGACTGTCCACTTTCAAGAATCCTTAGCTGGGAGGTAAGGGCTACTCTCTGAAACCATGGGAGCAGACAATATCCTGCTGAATGTAAGATTCCAATGTTTGGATCAGCCTGGGGAGGGAGGGCTTGGCAGTACAGTCCAGACAGAGTCTGCCATGTGATCTTAGCATGCTCTGCTCTGCACAGCTACAGCAGACAAAAAGAGGATGTGATGGATTCTGAAGAGTTGGGAAAGTGCCTTCAAAAGAGGCAGATGAGGACATTGGCCAGGGGAAATATCAGCTTCTGCATGAAGCTAAGACAAGACTAAATTTGCTCCTGAAGGTGTGAGCTCAGTGCTGTGATTGTAAAATTGACTTATTGACAGTAAGTTTGTGGCTGTCACAAGGCAAATGGTCCCTGTCTGTTCCAGAAGCAAATGCAGCATTTGTTCATGTTTTCTTTGCTGTTGCTGAATAAATGTGAATGTTTGCAACTGTTTGAAGCATTTTCAGTGTGTGTGATGCTCCCACTTTGAACAATGGGGAGCAGTTAAGGTGCACTGAGCACTGGGGAATGGGAAACACCCCCTGAGACAGGCTTCAAAAATGGAATTACAGTAAGGACACGTAAACTATGTAACTTTCCTCTTAAATGGCAAGAAAGAGGCTTGGATAAGTACATGAATAGGAAAGATTTGGAGGAATATGGGCCAGGAGCAGGCAGGTGGGACTAGCTTAGTTTGGGATTATGTTCAGCTTGGACTGGTTGGATCGAAGGGTCTGTTTATGATTTGTATGACTATGACTGTATGACTTAGCAATGTACACTTGTATTTGCAAGGAAATGTCACACAGGAGAGAGGTGTGCCCAGAGAAGCGTTGGTTTTTGAATCCCCTTCTATTATGATGTCACTTCCTGGTGGGGCTTGACCAGGTCGTGGTGCTGGTGCTGGAAATCCGAGGAGGCAGTGATGAATATTTCCACCTCTGGCAGAGGGTCGTAGATCTGACGCGCAGGACCTCATGGAGACATGGGACATGGGTAATCGGCAAGTTATGTAAAACAGTTTGAGAAATCTCATTAGCATGCACGAGAAACCCATCCATGAAATTCTCAGAAACTCCCACGTTGCTAATTTCTGCTAAAAGTCAGCCACATTCTAAGCAATGAGTCAGGAAGTGACCTTTGCATTGGAAAGCGATCATGTACCAGAGAAAAAGCCCTCCAATGAAGCAAGGGTAAACATCTTCCTGAAAACATACACCCAAAGGATCAATAAAGTCAAGCAGGTGCTGTCACTTGAATAGATTAGACCATGGAATAAAGGGTTTTCACAGAGTTGATTTCTGGAATATAGGTTGAATGGGTCCCATATTTCCAAACTTCTATGAGTCCATAACTGCACAGAGGCTGATATCCCATCACCAAGTTGCCTTTTATTTACACATGGAGAGTCCTTGACACTGATCCAGCTCCCTCAGTGCCGGCTCTGAGACTGAACACAACCTCTGATTTTGCTGGGTTTTTTTGCCTTTTTCTTCTTTTTTTCTTTATTTTTCTCTTTCTTCTTTTGTGTGTGTGTGTGTGTGCAGGTGTCGGACACAGCGAGAAACAACAAGTGTGTACATCTTTACTTATGTTCCACCACCAAGAAGAAAGGAAACACCCGAGTGGCCAGTGACAAGCCACTTCCCCTTCCCTTCACATCAAAGGGCAGTGCTGCGTGATCAAAACAGTGAAGGGGAGGGCAGGGATTAAATCAAAATAGAGTTGGAGGGGGAAATAATGCACTCCACTCCCTGCGGCACCCACCTCTCCCCGAACAACTCCAGGGTGTTGGTGGACACCGAGTGCTCCTTTTCCAGAGACACCCGGGCCCTAACATAACCATGGAAAAGGGGCAGGCAGTCAGCCCTAATGACCCCCAGACATTGCTGTTCTTTTTTTTTCCAACACTCCTGTTTTTTTTCACTACTTTTTTTTTCTTTTTTTTTCTTCCCCCACACCACTGCCTAACTGCGGTAGTGCTTATTTTTTTTCCCAGTGCCCATGGTGTGTGTGTGCAGGTGTGAGACACAGTGAGAGACACAAGGTGCACGAATCTTTATTCAATTTCCACCACCAGGAAGATAGGAAAACACCCGGGTGGCCAGTGACAAACACTGCCCTTCACATCAAAGGGCAGTGCCCCTAACGTAACCGCGGAAGAGGGGCAGGCAGTCGTCCCTAATGACCCCCAGACATTGCTGTTCTAATCTGTCAGCTAGGGCTCCCTGATTGGATCAGATTAACAGCCCCAGTCAGGGAATTCATGTTCTATGAGGTTCACCTGGCTGACCTCATTACAATCACTACAGATGGTGTATATTTTTTCCTGATCTAACAGTAACAATAATGTACATTCATTGAACACTTTCATTGTAGTAAAGCATCCCAAAATGGCTTATAGAAACATTATCCAATAAAGATAACCAAAACCTAGGTCAAAGAGGTAGGATTTATATGTACCTTAAATGAGAAGGCAAAAGTTAGAGGGATTTAAGGATCAGAACTCCAAAATGCCTAACTATTTGAAGTTATGACAATCTGCACGAAACTGATGGGACAATTAAACGAAACAGGAATGCTGAAGAGATCAGAGTCATGGGCAGATGGCGGCAAAGTGATAATATCGCCAGGTTAGTAACCCACAGTCTCAGATTCATGTTTTAGGGCATAGAGTTGAATTGCATCTTGGCAGGTAGAGACAGTTACCTAAGTTAAGAGCTAGTCTAATGGTGACCATGTAACTATTGTAAATCATTGTAAATACCCATCTAGTTCACTATTAGGGAATGAAACCCACCATTCTTATCTAGTTTGACCTACATATGACTTCAGACCTACAGTGATGGGATTGACAGTTGACTGACTTTGGACTGGCAGGACAAACCACTCCATTTAAGGGCAATTGAGGATAGGCAATAAATAGTAGCTCAGCTACTGCTGCTCACATTCATGTGTAAATAAAGAAAAGTAAAACTTGGAGAAGGGCTGGAGTCAGTTACAGAGGCAGAGAAAAATGAAAGAAGGATTTGCAAACTAAATGAGAATTCAAGATTTGTTGTGTAGTTGGTCAGGAATCAGTGTGTGCCTGCGAGCCCATGAGTGATGGGTGAATGTTGTGAGTTAGGGTATGTACAAGCAGAGACTTGATGACATCAAGCTTACAGAACATAGAACATAGAACAATACAGCACAGAACAGGCCCCTCGGCCCACGATGTTGTGCCGAACATTTGTCCTAGCTTAAGCACCCATCCATGTACCTATCCAATTGCCGCTTAAAGGTCACCAATGATTCTGACTCTGCCACTCCCACAGGCAGTGCATTCCATGCCCCCACCACGCTCTGGGTAAAGAACCTACCCCTGACATCCCCCTACCTATACCTTCCACCCTTCACCTTAAATTTATGTCCCCTTGTAACACTCTGTTGTACCCAGGGAAAAA
>NC_057739.1:6433196-6458677 GCF_004010195.1 Chiloscyllium plagiosum
TCTATCCAACTGGCCAAATTTCCCACTATCCCATGCCTCCTTACTTTCCGCATAAGCCTACCACGGGGAACCTTCTCAAATGCCTTACTAAAATCCATGTACACTACATCCATTGCTCTTCCCTCATCCACATGCTTGGTCACCTCCTCGATGAATTCAATAAGACTTGTAAGGCAAGACCTACCCTTCACAAATCCGTGCTGGCTGTCCCTAATCAAGCAGTGTCTTTCCAGATACTCATAAATCCTATCCCTCAGTACCCTTTCGATTACCGAAGTAAGACTAACTGGCCTGTAATTCCCGGGATTATCCCTATTTCCTTTTTTGAACAGGGGCACAACATTCGCCACTCTCCACTTCCCTGGTACCACCACCGTTGACAGTGAAGACGAAAAGATCATTGCCAACGGCTCTGCAATTTCCTCTCTTGCTTCCCACATAATCCTAGGATATATCCCGTCAGGCCCGGGGGACTTGTCTATCCTCAAGTTGTTCAAAATGCCCATTACATCTTCCTTCCTAACAAGTATCTCTTCTAGCTTACCAGTCCGTTTCACACACTCCTCTTCAACAATACGGTCCCTCTCGTTTGTAAATATTGTAAAAGTATTGTAAAAATTTTGAACAGAGTTCAAAAATTGTTTTTATTTGCCTTAGCGAGGCCATGGGCGAATTATTGTGGTAACTGGAAAAACGGTATGAGGTGCTGCATTGAATGTTCCTCTGGCGATCAGAGGTAAGGCACTTTGCTCCACTTTGCATAGAGGGAGCTGTTTACAGCACCAACTGTGCAGTGCCCTGTTTTGAGTGATTCATGCCAACTATTGATGCCATAATGGGAGAGTCCTCCATTGTTACATTGTTCAGTTTGATGCCACTTGTCAGGTTTGTCTTTACATTGGTCTAGTGGATACATTCAACAGGTCACACTAGAATCAGGTAGTGGGATCTCATTTGTAATTGTAACCAACCAGGTGACTTCCATTACACACCTATTGAAAAATCTCTTTGAGTTGGGCCACTTTGTTAAGTGAGGTCACTTATTTGGGTTTCCAAGGCCGCTATTCATCCAACACCAATGACTAGCCCCAGATGTTGGAAAGATGATATATATTAGGTAATCCTTACTGTGTGGAAATTGTTGCAGACTTTTGTTGTCACAGTCTCTTCATATGTTTAAAAAACAAGGAACCAATTACATTTCTCACATCTGCAATTAAGAAAAGTGACTCATTCATTGGTAACAGCTGCCTACTTCACCGTAATGAGATTTCAAACATTTTGTTCTTAAATGGGAATTAAAACTATTATGATATGTATCATGTCTTTAAAAGCTCCCATTTCTCTGTGGCATGTTGTCTGTAAGATCTTTCAGATCCTGAAATCATCTCAAAATATCTTGTAGCAAGTTAACTGCTTTTGAAACGTAGCCACTCTTGTTATGAAGACAAATATGGCAGCCAGCGGTACTTACTTCATTTGTAGGTTTTGTTTGTGGCAAAGCCATCAGTGAGCACACTTGAGAAGAGCTGGTACTATTTACACAGCACCAACCAAAAGGGCAGACAGGACATCAGTGTAACATCTAGTTGGTAAAACATGACTCTCATGGTCATACACGGAAAACGCAAAAGGGCAGCAGTTGAGGGGAATTTTTAACACAGTGTTAGGGTCTGGTTAAAGACCAAAAGAACTGTGGGAGCTGGAAATAAAAACAAAACCAGAAATTGCTGTAAAAAGCTCAGCAGGTCTGGCAGCATCTGTGGAGAGAAATCAGAGCTAACGTTTCGGGTTCAGTGATCCTTCCTCAGACCTGTTGTTTTTTAAAACAGGGTTTCTTTTTTACAAACAGCGATGGAGAGCGGAAGGGCACGAGAAATAGTGAATGCATGACAGGAGGTGGGGTTGGGGGAGGGGATGGAGTCAGAGGGAAGGGGAGGTGCGGAAGGTTCCGGAGGGCCATGGAAATCTCTAAGTTGTTACACCTTGTGTGCCTTGATGCCTGAAAGGAAAATAAAAAGTTTCTTATTAGCATTTCGAATGAGTTGGAGGATGAAGTGGAACTGGGGAGTGGTGCAGCTCTGTGCCAGCATGATGCAATGCCATTGGAGACAGGGGTTGAGAGTATGCAAATGGTGACGCATGGCACTGAGTGTGGGCCTCAGGATGTGGCGAGAGCAGCTGAGGAGGTTCTGAGGAAGACCCATAATGTTAACTCTGATTTCTCTCCACGGATACCTCCAGACCTGCTGAGCTTTTCCAGCAAATTCTGTTTTTTGGGATCTGGATTCATTACCTGAAAGGTGACAGTAGCAAATTCAATGGTAACCTTTAAAAGGAAATTGGAAAAATACTTCATAAGGTGAAAATTGCAGCGAGAAATGTTCAATCTTCTGAGGAAATAGCCGAATGTGGGATTAAAAGAATAGCTCTTTCAAAGAGCTTAGACAGGTCTGATGAACTGAATGGCCTTGTTTTGCACTCCATAAGGCTATAGACATAGAACATAAAGTTAAATTAAGTCCCAACAGAGGACAATAAAGCTACCAGCTAATGACACCCATCTAATGGGCATCTCAGAATTAGTACAACATGAGCAATGGGAAAGGCAGTCAGTAACAAAGTGGAACAACTGAACAATAAAGGGTGATGGTGTTCAAAGCTGTTCAACTCGGAATTTATTCAATAACATTACCCCGAGGTGATATTAGACGTTAATTCCTATCTCTACTTGTCTGCACTGTGATAATAAACTGTTCTTTTACTGTAATGCATCTCTCTTTTGCTCTCTGATTTGCATTGGCTCCCAGTCCAGCCATGCCTTGACTTTCAAATTCACTTTGAGGTTTTCTAATTCTCGGGCTTCCACCCTCCCTTATTTCTGTAACCTGTCCCTGTCTTAGAACGCCCTGGACTTACTGCAGTCCTCCAGCTGCAGCATTGGGGAATGTGCCTTCACTCATCTGGAGTATTTGCAACCTCCTCTCTAAACCTCTGCACCTCGCTGTGTCTGTTTCTCTAAAACATTCCTTATAATCTATCACTTTGACCACATGTGTCTGCCACTTTTCTTCAGGCATCTGCATGGGGCTCAGTGTGAAATTTTGTCTGATTACCCTCTCCTGTGAATCATCCTTGGAATGCTTTTTAGCTGGGTTGAAGGTTCTATATAAATGTATGTCAGTACCATTTTAAGCCAGCACCCAGCCACAGTTGTTAGTTGCAGAGTGTTTTTGCCAATAAAAGTTGCTGAAAAGGCTGTCTCATGTTGTCCATCATTTCTGTTGGAGAGTGAGTGTCGACAATCTAGCCCTTTCCCCAATGTCGTAACCTGCCATATGAGTGTGGACAGGAATATGCCAGGGTGCCAAGTCCAGCATTCCTCTCCTCCACTGTTGCTGTCTGCATGATTTAGGTGTAACTGTTAACGTGGGAGATCGAACTGGAAACATCCATCAGTCGAGCTCTAGTCATTTCGCAGCGGATTGTAAATATTTTTTAACTGTGTAACACTAGAGTGCAGTGCTGGACTTGCTGGTTACAAAGCAAAGTGTTGAATGGAGCATCACACAAGAAATACTGCTTCGAGTCAAATTTCTCAATGAGGGATTCCACCAGTGTTTGTCCTGCTCTGTGCTGAGACTCACGGTGTTCTGTCTGAAATCCTGACATTTACCAGGGGTGGTAGCACTCCCTACTCAATATTCAGTCCGAGCCCAGTTTCATCCCCACTGAGTTTAGCAATCACACAATTAAAATGTGCAATGGTTCCAACAGAGTGACTGAACCCAATCACACTGATGTTTTCAGCTAATACCTATCTCTGACTTTGCATTTCCACCTGGTGATTCGAGCCCAGGTGGAGAAGCACAGCATGGATCCACAGCGTTTGAAAGTAATCCAGCATGTTGCACAGCTCAAAGTAAACAGAAAGTCAGAGCTGTTGTGTTAACTCTCACCGCTGTGCCTGCATTCATTGACAGCCTGGTGGTTAGACTGACAGGAAATGAGTCAGGAGAGATATAGCACCTACTTGTGACCTGCTAAATGCAAGAGGCCCTGAACACTTGCTGCATTTCCCAACTTACACTGAAGTCTTGCATTCCATCAGTAAAGTCTCTATCCATCAATTTCACAGAATCTTGCCTGTCTTTAGATCCCTGCCCATTTACTAAACCCAGCTCAGTGACTGTTTGACGTCAAAGTACAGATTCCAACGTCAGCGTGCTGCAGGTTCACGGCTCACACACGACATTAGGCGGATGGGATCAGAGGATGTGAATGTCTCACAGAAGCGAGCCTGACTGGAGGTCACTGTCTGGAATCTGATTGAGACTTTAAGCACATTGGAAACTTTCTGCTCTACATTCCAATCACTGCAAACATCTGGAACTGTTCAATTCAAACCCAATATCTGAATCATTATCATCAAGTGGCTAAAAATAAACGTTGACCTTTCAGGAATATGTTTGTAAAAGGGGTTCACTAATACAGCTAATTTTTCAGTGAATTCCATAATAAAATTCTAAAATCACACAATTAAGTTAATTGTGTTTTACTGTTTTGCTTTTTAGCATTCATCAGAAGTATATATTAACAAATTACTGTTTGTAGGTCTGAACTTTGTATATCATTTCTCAAGTTACCCCACTTTGCAAAATTACTGCAAATCTTTTAATAGAACATTACAGTGCAGGCTCTTCGGCCCTCAATGTTGCGCTGACCTATGGAACCAATCTGAAGCCCATCTAAACTACACTATTCCATTTTCATCCATATGTTTATCCAATGACCATTTAAATGTCCTTAAAGTTGGCAAGTCTATTACTGTTGCAGACAGTGTGTTCCATGCCCCTACTACGCATTGAGTAAAATAACACCTCTGACATCAGTCCTATATCTAACACCCCTCAGTTTAAAGCTATGTCCCCTCATGCTAGCCATTACCATCTGAGGAAAAAGGCTCTCACTGTCCACCGATCTAACCCTCTGATTATCTTATGTCTCTATTAAGTCATATCTCAACATTTTCTTCACTAATGAAAACAGCCTCAAGGCCCTCAACCTTTCCTCTTAAGACCTTCCCTCCATACCAGGTAACATCCTAGTAAATTGCCTCCGCACCCTCTCCAAAGCTTCCACATCCTTCCTGTAATGAAGTGAGCAGAACTGTACACAATGCTCCAAATCTGGCCGCACCAGAGTTTTGTACAGCTGCAGCATGACCTCATGGCTCAACCCAATCAACCTGGGTGGCAACTTTCAGGGATCTATGTATATGGACACCAAGATCCCTCTGCTCATCCACACCAGCAAGAATCTTACCATTAGCCCAGTAAACTGTATTCCTATTGCTCTTTCCAAAGTGAATCACCTCACACTTTTCCACATTAAACTCCATTTGCCACCTCTCAGCTCAGCTCTGCAGCTTGTATGTGTCCCTCCGTAACTTGCAACATCCTTCAGCACTATCCACAAATCCACTGACCTTACGGTCATAGAGTCACAGAGATGTACAGAACGGAAACAGACCCTATTGGTCCAACTCGTCCATGCTGACCAGATATCCTAACCTAATGTAATCCCATTTGCTATAGTGTCATCCACAAATTTACTAACCCATCCTTTTACCCATCAAGGCCATTTATGAAACTGACAAACAGTAGTGGACACAACACAAATCCTTGATGTACGCCACTCGTAACTGAACTCCAGGATGAACATTTCCCATCAACCACCACCCTCTGTCTTCTTTCAGCTAGCCAATTTCTGATCCAAACCACTAAATCACCCTCAATCACATGCCTCCGTATTTTGTGCAATAGCCTACCGTGGGGAACCTTATCAAACGCCTTACTGAAATCCATATACACCACATCAAATGCTTTACCCTCATCCACCTGTTTGGTCACCATATCAAAGAACTCAATAAGGTTTGTGAGGCACAACCTACCCTTCACAAAACCATGTTGACTATCCTCAATCAACTTATTTCTCTCTATGTGGTTATAAATCCCATCTCTTCTAACCTTTTCCAACACTTTACCCACAACCGAAGTAAGGCTCACTGGTCTATAATTACCAGGATTGTCTCTACTCCCCTTCTTGAACAAGGGGACAACATTAGCTATCCTCCAGTCTTACGGCACTAATCCTGTAGACAATGACAATAAAAAAGATCAAAGCCAAAGGCTCTGCAAATTCCGCTCTGGCTTCCCAGAGAATCCTAAAATAAATCCCATCTGTCCCAGGGGATTTACCTATTTGCCCAGTTTCCAGAATTACTAACACCTCCTCCTTGTGAACTTAATCCCGTCTAGTCCCTTAATCTGTATCTCAGTATTCTCATTGACAAGATTGTCTTTTTCCAGTGTAACCACTGACGAAAAATATTCATTTAGCGCTTCCCTTATCTCCTCAGACTCCACACAACTTCCCACTATTATCCTTGAATGGCCCTAATCTTTCTCTCGTTATTCTTTTATTCCTGATATACCTGCAAAAAACTTTATGGTTTTCCTTGATCCTGTCTGCTAATGACTTCTCATGTCCCCTCCTGGCTTTTCTTAGCTCTCTCTTTAGGTCTTTTCTGGATGACCTGTAACTCTCAAGTGCCCTAACTGAGTCTTCACATCTCATCCTAACATAAGTCTTCTTTTTCCTCTTGACCAGAGACTAAACTTCTTTCATAAGCCACGGCTCCCTCACTTGACCATTTCCTTCCTGCCTGACAGGTATATATTTTTCAAGGGCATGCTGTTCCTTGAATAAGCTCCACATTTCAACTCTGCCCATCCCCTGCAGTTTCCTTTCCCATTCTATGTATCCTAAATCTTGCCTAAATGCATTGTAATTGCCTTTCCCCCAGCAATAACTCTTATCCTGCAGTATATACCTATTTCTAACTTTACTTAGCTTCTTACCATCCTGAAAGCATCGTTGAACAAATTAGCTTTGCAATTACCTTTGGAGACTCTTTAATGGTTTCTCAACAACCTTCACAGAACTGTCAACTGATCAACTTCTTATTAACCTGCAAGGAGCTCTCATTGTCTTAAGTTCAGAACAACACTATAAGGACCAATTAACTAATTAGCATCTCAGTGATCCAGGAATGATCACTCACTGTATGAGTTTCTGAGTGAACCAAGAAGAATTTGTTACTGTATGATATTGTTAGTGATCCCGGAAGAAACTGTGACATTATGAACTTCTTAATCGTGCTGTTAGGACCTTTGATTGATCTATAAGGTCATATAAATTTGTTTTCTAAACCCGCTTGAAGATAGTTCCTCACGTTATGTCTCCATTAGTTTCAGCCCCAACAGCTCCTGCTCTTTCTCACTAACACAAGAGTCCAAAGAAACTGACCGAGAAACATGCTGGTTTTTAAGGGTGCTATGAATTTTTTCCCAGGTTGCTTTCAGGAGTGACATGTAGATTATTCTTCAATGTCTCACAACTCCAGGACTTCCCTGGAGGATTTTGGAACACTTGTGATGAAGATCTCCAGCTTTCAATATGAGAAAAAATATACCATCCCGAGAGTCAGACTGGTGTCCTGACTCAACATCCAGAGCCAAGTATTCATAGAGAAATGGAGAGAAAATCTTTCTTTTTGTAAACATTTTGTTATTATAGCAAAGTATCAGCATTCACTGTGGGGCTTGAGGACAGTTTAAATGTCCAATTGCACCCAATTTAGAATGAAGTTAATTAATGAGCTTAACTCTGTGACTCTTTGATCCTTTTGGAAATGAATCATTCCTATGATGCGTGGCAACAGAAAGTGAGTAAGATTTAAAGTATTCCTGCTCTCAACTGCTTTGGTGAATGAGCCAAATTTAACTTTAAACTGTACGAGTGTAGATATATTTTCTAATCAACTTGTTCAGTGATGTTATTACACACCTCTGGAGCAGGTGGGACATGAACCCAAGTCTCGAGGTAGGGGCACTACTACTGTGCCACAACATCCATCAGACTTACCTAAAGCAGATCCAGCCATGTCCACACCTGGACATACAGACAGGATCATTTTACCCTAACTCGCTGGATAGGAATCTCATAGAACATCAAAATAAAACAGAGGGGAAAGATATGAAAGAGACCTAAGGAGCAACCTTTTCACGCAAAGGGTTGCACGTGTATGGAATGAGCTGCCAGAGGAAGTGGTGGAGGCTAGTACTATGCAATATTTAAAAGGCATCTAGTGGGTATATGAATAGGAAGGGTTTGGAGGGATATGGGCTGGGTGCTGGCAGGTGGGGCAAAAATGGTTTGGGATATCTGGTCGGCATGGAAGAGTTGGACCAAAGGGTCTGTTTCCATGCTGTACATCTCTATGACTCTAAGTAGTGGAAGATTGTTTGGTCTGGGATTCTACCCTAAGGAAACTGATATTCGTTTCTAATAGCTAGAATCATCTTACTTGGTTCTCAGTGTGAGACCCACCAATAGATCATTTCTTGCCCCATTCCCAATTCTCATTGACTCAAATTTTGCTTGGGTTCAATGATACTACATTTGCTCAAATGTTACCCTGATGTCAAGAGCAGTCACTCTCACCTCACTCCTTTATTTCAGTTCATTTGCCAATGTTTTGACAAAGGCTTCAATGAGGTCAAGAAATGAGTGGCCTGGACAGAACCAAACTGAGCATCAGATCGCAGGTTGCTCCTGTGCACTATAGACCACACTGTCTATCATTTTCAGCAGCCGACTGATGGTGCATGAATTGTCCTGATTGCATTTGCCCTGCTTTCTGTGGACGGACATTCCTGAGCAAATTTCCACTTTATTAGATGGATGCCAGTGTTATAGCTGTTCTGGGACCATTTGATCAAGTTTCCAGTTCATTCTGGAACACAAGTCTTCAGTATTACTGCCAGGATAAAGTATGGACCCATGCAACTTTTGAAGTAGACAAATATCTCAGCCGGGCCCATAAGGGCAAGCCTGACCTCCCAGTCAACGCCCATTTCAATTCCCCTTCCCACTCCCTCTCGACATGTCCATCTTAAGTCTTCTCCATTGCCACAGCGAATCAGACCACAGATTGGAAGAACAACACTTATCTTCCGCATGGGCAGCCTCCAGCCTGAAGGACTCAACATTGAGTTCCCCAATTTCGAATAACCCTTCATCCCATCCCCCAACTCCCCTCCCAGCCCCTCCCCCTCTCTTTCATGCCTCCAACTGCCCGCTCCTTCCAGCTACTAACTGGATTCATTCTTCCTATCAACCTACCAGGTCTTACCTACCACCTATATTCACCTATCACCACCTCACCACTATGCCCCCTCCCCACCCATAACCCTTCCTCCCCACCTCTTTATCTGCCATTCCCCTACCCTACTTTGGAAATAGAACCAGTCTTACTCAAAGTTGGGATAGAGACAGATTATAATCTCACACCTTTAATACATTGTCTGAGCTGAGATGACACCTTTTTTTGATACAAAAACTTGTTATCTCAAGAATGTGATTTAAAAGAAGTTCTGGGATTTACATATTAATGAACTGAAACTTGCAACCCATTCTAAAAGATGAAAGACTTAACAGCAATCTAGATTTGCTCAATATATTATTTCAGCTGTATGACACTGAAATCTTTTGCTATAAATTCTGTGTCTTATGGTCCTGCTCCACAGCTACCTGATAAAGGAGAGGTGCTCCAAAAGCTAATGCTTCCAAATAAACCTGTTGGACTATAACCTGGTGTTGTGTGATTGTTAACTTTGTTATTTATATTTATTGTATTATTTATGATTATATATGATTACTTATTATGGTATATCTATATTATAATTCATAACTATATTAACTGTAATTATTATATTGCTAATCATTAGTAAAACTGATTTTTGTGATTCTCCTTGAATGTCTGACTCCTCCTGCCCCAACTCTGCAACCCCTTCCCGACCCCACAGCTACCTCAGCTCTCCCCTACTCCATTTCCTTCCTGGCTCCTCAGTCCTCCCAATTCGGAAGCAGCACTTGAGGTAGAGGGAGCTGGAAGAGCAGGGAGGCCATGGCGCAGGGACTGGGGTTAAGGCAGCATGAAGGTACTGGTGGATGTGGTGTTGCTGGAGAGGAGCTCATTGGTGATAATATCCAATAGACTCTGGCCAGCACAGTGGCTCACTAGTTAGCACTGCTGTCTTACAGCACTATCGAACCTGGGTTCAATCCTATCATTGGGTAACTG
Organism: Chiloscyllium plagiosum; assembly: GCF_004010195.1. Lineage (NCBI taxonomy): Eukaryota > Metazoa > Chordata > Chondrichthyes > Orectolobiformes > Hemiscylliidae > Chiloscyllium > Chiloscyllium plagiosum. The sequence continues at coordinate 6,443,407 of NC_057739.1, forward strand.
CCTGTGTGGAGTTTGCACATTCTCCCCATGTTAGTGTGGGTTTCCTTTGGGAGCTGTGGTTTTCTCCCACACACCAAAGGTATGCAGACTGGATGAGTTGACCATGTTAAATTCCCTATAGTGTGCAGGCTAGGTGGGTTAGCCATAGACAATAGAGGGTAGGAGGGTGAGTCTGGGTCTCTCAAGTTCAGAGAGTCAGTGTGAACTTGATGGACTGTTTCATTCCTGATGAAGGGCTTTTGCCCGAAACGTCGATTCTCCTGCTCCTCGGATGCTGCCTGACCTGCTGTGCTTTTCCAGCACCACTCTAATCTAGACTCTGACCTCCAGCATCTACAGTCCTCACTTTTTCCCTTGAGGGGCTGAATGGCCTATCCCCATACCATAGGGATTCTGTGTTTTCTTTTAAAGTTGTAATAAAAATGTTACATGTATTTACGGGTGTATGGCAATTTTTAAAAGTGTCATAACTGTTTTAAATTTTTTTTTAAAATTAAAAGATATACCTGTTGTTCAGCTGAAGGCAAACCTCAAAGGGCATATCTTCAGCTGGTGACATCAGAAAGGCTGGTGGTTTTTATCAGTAAGGTGCTGTGGTGAAGGCTCCTGCTGAAGGGTAAAGAGGAAGTTTAACCAAAATAAGCATAGATTCGTTTCTGGGACCATCAACAATAAATTCCACAACATGTCACTGCCAAGGAAGACTGAGCCAATGGTTCGAAATTTCCTTTGGATATCCTCCTATAAAAAGGCATATTCATGAAGTTACAAATGTGAGCCAGGAGAAGCCTGTGGAAATTCAGGAGTTACTACTACTGCAGAAAATAATCATTATTCCCTCCAATACCTGTGAAATAATGTAGTACCGGCATCAATCCTGTGGTCAGCTCAGTGATTATACTGCACACCAACTTCCTTGTCACCTCCGCTGCATGATTGTCCTTATTTCACCATCGTTTTGGCAGAGGATTGGCATAAAACCACAAAGGTTTGGTTATTTTTAGGAGGTCACTACAAAGATCTGTCATCTTGGAAAACAAACACACACATACACACACACACACACACAGGTATATGCACAAATACATAAACTCACACAAACACATACAGACAAACACAAATAGACACACACAGAGCTGATAGACTGAACTAACAGACACACACACAGACACACACACAGAGTTAACAGACACACACACATATAGACTGACGCACCCACATAGACAGACACACGCACACAGATACACAGACTGATGCACGCAGACACATACACACACACACACACACACATGCACACACACACACACACACACAGTCCTGGGTGATTAACCATATCTGCAGCACACATCCTATTACTGTTGCAGCAGCCTTCCTTGGTTTCATGCCAAAGGCAAAACCTTCACGCTCGTTTTATGCAAAAATGAAAACTGTGATTTCCATATCCTACTGGAAAATCTGGGAATTCAATGGCATAGAAGTAAACTTGCCTTATTTAGTGATCACAAAGTAAAATTCCTGATCCATGGCCAATAAAGCAAGCTAGGGCCATTCTGGTTGTTATGCCTGTTCTAGCTCTTTGGAAGAACTGACCAATCAGTCTCCCTACCCCACCTCTTATCAATATTTATCCAATTTCAGAAGTAATTATTGAATCTCTTCCCTCTGCCCTTTCAGACAGCACATTACAGATTTTAACAATTAGCTGTGCAGAAAAATATTCTCCTCCAGTCTCGCAACACTTTATATCTTTTCTTAATTAATTTATGATATGTGTGTGTCACTGGTGGGACCAGCATTTATTGTACAGAAGGCAGTTAATAGTCAACCCTTTTCTGTGACCTGGAGTCACATGGAGGCCAGATAAGGTAAGACCAACAGATTTCTATATTTGAAGAACATGAGTGAACCAGATGGGCTTTTCCTGAATATTAACAATGGTTTCACGGTCATCTTTTGTTTTATTTTTTATTCTTTATTTTATTTATTTATCTTTTATTTCCAGAAAATTATGCAATTCAAATTTCACCATCTGCCATGGTTTGATTCAAACCAGAATCTGACCAGAGTCCCTGGATTAATATTCTAGCATTGTGACCATCACCTACCCCTACTAAATATTTAAGAATTAGATTCTGTTGCTTTTTGCATCCACTTTTTCTATCACTTTCTTTCCTTTATTTCCCTCTATGTATCTAATTTGACTTCAGTTAGTCAATTTCTTACCTTGATGTCCTTCTGCTTTTTTTTTCTGATTTCTAAGCTTATTGCTTAATGAAAATAAGCAGTTAATCCTATCATTCACACGGGCCCAGATCTTTCATTGCCCCCACTGCATCATTATCAATTCACACTTCCAGCAAATGCCTGAAGTAATGCCACAAAACCCTTCATTCATACATGAAGAGTCCTCGACTCTAATACAGCTCCCTCAGAGCCAGCTCTCAGAGTGGACAGAACATCTGACACTCCTGTTTACATCTGTCAGCCAGGGCTCCCTGATTGGAGCAGATTAACAGCCCCAATCAGGGAACTCATGTTCTATGAGTTGAATTCTTCGGCTGACAGTATTATCATCATGACAGCTTCATTGCAAACTGTTTTCAGAGTGATGGATGAGGAAGTGGATCTCGCAGACACATTCGCATTCCTGGTTGTGGGTTTCATGGAGCTTTTTTGTTCAGTTTGTGTGAAGTTCCAGAGCTTGTCTGTGTGTAACTGACGTTTGAGTCATGCACAGCTGTTCCCATAGCCACCAAGTTGTGATAAATGAAAGGCAGCTTGAGCATTAAGCTGAGACAAATTAGCTGACTTCCAAATGAAGTGATGATACAGCAGTTGGGCCCGATTGGACAATGTGCTTCACAGTAATGTGAGAGGCATTAGTGAAAATGAAGAAATGGTATTTCATTTCCCACTTTACAAAGTTAGAGCAAATATTTCTTCTCTTCAGCATGCTACCCTGTGACCACAATTCTGCTTCCTCCATCGTTCAGGGCTGACTCCCACAGTTTCTGTGCACAGATGTGAGCTCACAGGTGGCCCACAGCATCATTCAGGTCATACACAAGAGGTCGCAGGGAAAGTCATAGTGCTCCAGGATCTCACTGACAGGAACAGCCTGCTCTGCTATCATCAAACTAACGTTTTGAGTCTAGATAATTCTTCATCAGAGTCATAGAGATGTACAGCATGGAAACAATTTCCATGCCGACCAGATATCCTAACGTAAATCTACTTCATAGAATCCCCACAATGTGGAAACAGGCCCTTTGGCCCAACCAAGTCCACACCGACCCTCAGAGGAGTAACCCACCCAGACCCATTCCCCTACCCTATTATCCTACATTTACCCCTGACTAATGCACCTAACCTGCACTTCCCTGAACCCTATGGGCAATTTAGCACGGCCAATTCACCTAACCTGCATGTCTCTGGACTGTGGAGGAAACCCACGCAGACGCAGGAAAAAGTGCAAACTCCACACAGACAGTCGCCCAAGACTGGAATCGAACCCAGGTCGGTGGCACTGTAAGACAGCAGTGCTAACCACTGAGCCACCGCACCACCCCATACATAACCTAGTCCCATTTGCCAACATATGATCCATATCCTTCTAATCCCTTCCTAGTCATATACACATCCAGATGCCTTTTAAATGGTGTCATTGTACCAGCCTCCACCACTTCCTCTGGCAGCTCATTCCATACACATACCACCCTCTGTGTGAAAACGTTGCCTCTTAGGTCCTTTTATATCTTTCCTCTCTTACCTTAAACCCATATCCTCTAGTTCTGGACTCTCCCACCCCAGGTAAAATACCTTGTCTAATTATCCTGTCCATGCCCCTCATGATTTTATAAATCTACATAAGGTCACCCCTCAGCCTCTGATGCTCCAGGGAAAACAGCCCCAGCCTATTCAGCCTCTCCCAATAGCTCAAATCTAGACTTGAAATATTAACTTGCTCTCTCTCCATGAATGCTGCCTGACCTGCTGTGTTTGTGAGTATTTGTTGTTTTCTGTACAGATTCCAGCATCTGCAGTCATTTGCTCCTACCCCTTCTAACTAAGCTTGAAATCAGAAGTGATCGTGCAATTTCAGATTATTTTCAAAAATTGTGCACGCACATGCACACATACACACAAACATATGCACATACAAACACACACACACGAACACTAAAACACACACAGCACATGCATAGCATGCACACACATATATTCCCACACACAAACACACAAACAGCATACACATAAAATACGACACCTCATGCACACATAAAAACAATGTGCTAAAAAATACACACATACACACACACCTATATACACAGATGCTTACACACACACATACACAACCACACATGTAAAAACACACACACAAATGTGCACAAAAGCAGACACACTCAGACAGTCCTGGGCAATTAAATATATGTACAGCACACATCCTGCTGCAATCTCATTATATTTACTAATTTTCATGCCAAAAGCAATACCTTCAGTTTTAGATTTACCAGTAATGAAAGCAGTGATTCCTGAAACCTGCTGAAAATTTGGGATCTTAATGACATGGAACTACACTTGTCCTGTTTAGTCATCACAAAACAAAATTCCTAAATGAAGACCAATTGGACTGAGTAGGAGCCATTCAGGCTGTTACACCTATGCTAGCTCTTTAGAAGAACTGACTAGTCAGTCTCCCTGCCCTGCCTCTTACCCAGAGCCTTACAGATTCATCCAGTCCAATATTTATCCAATTTCTTTCAGACGTTATTATTGCTTCAGTTCCCACTGCCCTATCAGACAGCACATTCCAGATTTTAACAAGGCCTTCAGATTATTTCACTCTACAGAATACAAAAATCTCCTCATGCCTTCTAATATTTTGGACAAATATTAAAGAACTGAATTCTTTTTTTTTCCAATTCCCTGTTCTCTCGCATCTGTTTCTTTCCCCTCCTATGCCCTCAGGTCTGAAACTAAAGAAGAATTGATATCAAAAGAAGTGACCATGAGCTTTCGGATTATTGTAAAAATCATCTAGTTCAGTTCTGGAATGGGAAGCTCTTATTCTTGTCTCAATTACCTGATATGTGACTGTAGTAATACACTGACATGATTGTCTCCCGACTGTTCTCAGAATGGAATAAGGAAGCTACTGGAACAATCTCTATAGGTATTAATAATTTTGAAAATGAAATTGCACACCTCCTGATGGACTGAAAGGATCACTAGTCAAGATTTCACATTTTAGGAACTTGACTGTAACCAAATAATTAAAAGAAACACTAAAAATTAATTATGTTTCTAGGCAATTTATACTTTAAGCTACCAAACCATACTTCGCCCTTTTACCAGTTTGGAGACCTGAAACTCCCATGTTTTGGGTGCACTTAACACGTCTCTGAATTGGATACTTCATTTTTGAGGAACAATTTCAAAAAAATTCCCTGTTCCTCCTGTCTTTCTACTATTTTTTATTCTTTTCCTTTCCAAGCCAGGCAATTGCTAAATTCAAATCCTATTTTCACAGTATGGGATACACCGAAGACTTTTTCACCTCTTACCAAATTCCACTTTGATTTAATTTCGCATGAACTCGGTCTCTTTAATCATTGTGTTTCCTGTGGTGACTGACAGCGTCAGTTTTTTTCAGCTTAAGGTGCAGGACTGGTTGCCTCTACCTTTGAACTCTCTCAGTTTCTGATAAACTGCACATGTCTGTGAGGTTTAAGGGCCTTTTAGGGGAAAAAACTATAGAACAATCCTAGAATGTCTTCCTACAGGCTTCTTCATTCTCTAATGCCATCATGATGGCAGCATGAATCATATGGGCCTCGTATAGACAGAAACACTAAAGCGTTATTTAAGCCAGAAATAGATAGCTCTTGATTGGTAAGGGAGTGAATGGTTATAAGAAGAAGACAGGAGAATGGGTTTGAGAAATGTATCAGCCATGGTGGAGTAGCATATCAGAGTCAGTGGGCTGAATGGCCTGATTCTACTCCCATATCTAATGGTCTTATGGTTTAAGTTATTCCTTAGACCTCTCTACTCCATGTTACCTTGAAACTAAATTGAGCATTTCAAGAATAGCTGTTTCCAAAATCTGACATTCTTAATACCTCTTTGTGACTTGGTGAGGCAGTCTGTCCACTGACAACACAGCTGTCATGGTCATTCTTTATGTGTAATCTTACATATTCTTCCTTGCAGTCATACCTGTGTCTCCTTGAGCCTCAAACAATCGAGATGCACAAGGTTATTATTGAGCAGTGGCCTAAAGAAGTCACATGACCCCTTTCATTTTCTGTTTTACCACAAATTAAAGACATTTGAATGTGAACATAGGAGGTATGGTTAGTATGTTTGCAGCTGACACCAAAATTGGAGGTGTAGTGGACAGCGAAGAAGGTTACCTCAGTGCACAATGGGATCTTGGTGAGATGGGCCAATGGGCCAAGGAGTGGCAGATGGAGTTTAATTTAGATAAATGTGAAGTGATGCATTTTAAAAAAGCAAATCAGGGCAGGACTTACATACTTAATGGGAAGGTCCTGGGGAACGTTGCTGAACAAAGAAACCTTGGACTACATAGCTCCTTGAAAGTAGAGTCGCAGGTAAATAGGATAGTGAAGAAGGCATTTGGTATGCTTTCCTTTATTGGTCAGAGTATTGAGTACAGGAGTTGGGAGGTCATGTTACAGCTGTACAGGACTTTGGTTAGGCCACTTTTGGAATATTGTGTGCAATTCTACTCTCCCTCCTATTGGAAGGGTGTTGTGAAACTTGAAAGGGTTCAGAAAAGATTTCCAAGGATGTTGCCAGGGTTGGAGGATTTGAGCTACAGGGAGAGGCTGAATAGGCTGGGGCTGTTTTCCTGGCACGTCAGAGGCTGAGGGGTGACCTTGTAGAGGTTTATAAAATCATGAGGGGCATGGATAGGATAAATAGACAAGGTATTTTCCCTGGGGTGGGGTTGTCCAGAACTAGACGATACAGGTTTAGGGTGAGAGGGGAAAGATTTAAAAGGGACCTAAGGGGCAACTTTTTCACAGAGTTGGTGGTGCATGTTTGGAATGAGCTACCAGAGAAAGTGATGGAGGCTGGAACAATTACAACATTTAAAAGGCCTCTGGATGGGTATATGAATAGGAAGGGTTTAGAGGGATATGGGCCAAGTGCTGGCAAATGGGACTAAATTAGGTTTAGATATCTGGTTAGCATGAACAAGTTAGACCGAAGGGTCTATTTCCATGCTGTACATCTCTATGACTCTATGACTCTAAGTATCTTCTTTATTTATAACAATGCATGGATGCTACCTCAAATATGGACAAGGACTGATGGCATTGTCAGTCATGCTCACAATCCAAGAATTAACCTTTCTTTTTATATGAGGATCTGTCACAAAGATGGTCAATTTTTAAGCATTCATTCATGGGATGTGTGCATTGCTGGAATGGCCAACATTTACTGACCATCCCTAATCGCCTTTGTGTGAAGGTAGTGGCTTCTTGAAACACTGTAGGTCGTATATATCCAGCAACAATGCCATTAGGGAAAGTGTTCCCAGAATTTGAGTAATAACAATGAAGGAAAGGCGATTTATTTTGGGGAGTGTTGCCACACAAAAAGACCTAGGGTTGCAGATACATAGTCCCATGAAACTGGAGTCGCAGGTAGTCAGGGTGATAAAGAAGGCATTTCATGAAAAAAGGGGTCAGAACATTGAGTATAGTAGTTGGGACATCATGTTGTGGCTGTACAGGGCATCGGTGAGGCCACTTTTAGCATACTGTATACAATTCTGGTCGCCCTTCTATGGGAAGGATGTTGTTAAACTTGAGAGAGTGCAGAAACGATACACAAGGATGTTGCTAGGACTGAAGGGTTTGAGTTATAGGGAGAAGGTGAATCGGTTGGGGCTATTTTCCCTGGAGCTTTGGAAACTGAGGGGCGACCTTATAGATGTTTGTAAAATCATGAGGGGCATGAATAACTGAGGTATTTTTCCCAGGATAGTGTGTCTAAAACTAGAGGGCATAGGTTTTAGGTGAGAGAGGAAAGATTTAAAAGGGGTCCTGAGGGGCAACCTTTTCACACAGAGGGTGGTGCATGTATGGAATGAGCTGTCAGAGGAAGTAGTGGAGGCTGGTACAGCTACAGCATTTAAATGGTATCTGAATGGGGTATAGGAATAGGAAGGGTTCAGGGGGATATGGGTCAAATGCTGGGAAATGGAACTAGGTGGTTAGGATGTCTGGTTGATGCAGACACATTGGACTGAAGGGTCTGTTTCTGTGCTGTATGGCTCCTATGACTCTCAGTCAGCTTGGTGAGTGTTTGCAAGGGAACTTGCTGTTGGTGGTTCTCCCTGGTATATATCATCCTTGTATTTTTTTGGAGAGGTCATGTGTTTGGAAGGTGCTATCCAGCAATACTTAATGGGTTGTGACAGTGCATTTTGTAAATGGTACGCTCTGTTGCTACTGTGCATTCATGGTGGTGGGAGGGAATATTAAAGGGGTTAGGTAGGATGCCAATCAAGAGATTGCTTTGTTCTGGAAAGTGCTGAGCTTCTTAATTATTGTTGGAGCATTATTTATCAAAGCAAATGGACAGTATTCCAACATATTGATTTAGATCTTGGACAGTGTTTGAGCAAGGAGTTACGTTATTCAGTGTAAAATCCCCAGCCTCTGACCTGTTCTTGTACAACAGTTTTTAAATGATTGGTCCAGTTCAGTGTCTGGTCAATTTGAATCCACAGGACGTTAACAGTGGGGAATTCAGTGATTTTAACACCATTGAATGTCATGGGGTAATAATTAGATTTTCTCTTGTTGGAGATGACCATTGCTGAACACCGGTGTGTTAATGTCACTTGCCACTTATCAGCCTAATCTTAATGTTGTCCAAGTGTTGCTGCAGTTGGACACAGACTGCATCAGTAGCTGAGGAGCTGCAAATGGTGCTGAACACTGTGCAACCATTGGCGAACATCCCCACTTCTAACCTTATGATGGAGGGAAGGTCATTGAAGGTGGTTGGGCCTAAGACACGACCCTGAGGAACTCCTGCAGAGATGTCCTGGAGCTGAGATAATTGATCTCCATTAATCACAACCAGCTTCCATGAGTCAGTAGTGTTTTCCCCCTGATACCCATTGATTCCAGTTTTACTAGGGCTCCTTGATGTCACAGTCAGGTGCATATAACCTTGATGTCAAGGGCTGTCATTCTTGCCTCACCTATGGGATTCAGCTCTTCTGGCGATGTTTTTAAGAAGTCTGTAATGAAGTTAATTGCTGAATAAACCTGGTGGAGCCCAAAGGGTATCACTGACTGAGCAGATTATTGTTGAGTAAGTGCTGCTTGATTGCACTATTGATAACACTTTATTAATGATCAAGAGGAGATTGATGGACCGATAATTAGCCAAGTCGGATTTGTCCTGCTTTTTGTGGGCAGCCATACTTGGGCAATTTTCCACATTGCCAGGTAGATGCCAGTGTCTTAGAGTCATAAAGTCATAAACATTAGTTATTACAGCACAGAAAGAGGCCCTTTGGCCAATTGTATTTATGCTGGGCATCAAGCACCTACTTACTCTAATCTCATTTACTAGCACTTTGTCCATACCCTGCAGATGCTGGAGATCAGAGACGAGAGTATGGTGCTGGAAAAGCATAGCAGGATAGGCATCATTCGAGGAGCAGGAGAATCGACGTTTCGGGCAAGAGCCCTTTATTAGGAATGAGGCTCTTGCCCGAAACGTCAATTCTCCTGCTCCTCAGAGGCTGCCTGTCCTGCTGTGCTTTCCCAGCACCACACTCTCAACCCATACCCTAGTATGCCATAGCATTTCAAGAGATCATCTAAATACTTCTCAAATGCTGTGATGGCTCCTGCCTGTGCCACACATTCAGGCAGTGAGTTCCAGATGCACATCACACATCCAGATGCAAGAATTCATTAAATCCTTTCAAAACATTCTACCCCATACTTTAAATCTGTTCCCTGGTTACTGATCTCTCTACTCAAGAGAAAAAAAGTCTTCCTATCTTCTGCATCTATGTCCTGCATACTTCGGTAGACCTCAATCTGGTCCCCACTCAGCCTTTTCTGCAGTAAGGAAGCAGCAGCTATCTATTGAGTCTCTCTTCATTGCTGAAGTGCTGTATCCAAGGCAACATCCTGGTGGCTCTCCTCTGCATCCTCTCCAGTGCAATCACATCCTCCCAACTGGAGATATTTCTGTCCTTCATATTTTTCCTAAAGGTTTCCTAACCACTCATTGATCTATGGTTCCCTAATTTATCTCTATTCTTGAATAATGTTATCACATGAGCTGCCTCCAGACCTCTGCACCTTTCCTGTGTCCAGAGAGGATTTAAATATTAATGTCTGAGCCCCTGCACTCTCCCCCAGCATTTTCATCTCAACTGGCAAAGTGATTTATTCCCTCACAATGTAAGAAGCTAGACTGTGGCTAACATAATATTGAAACACCCAACAGAACTTACTCACAGCTCACTAATATAATCAAGCATTACATTCACAGGCACATCTGTGCCTGGGCTAACATGAGGCTATTCAGTGGTAAACACTAGCATGCCTCCATCAGCATGCCATGCTTCATGTGACTCAAGTCAAGATGAAGTCTGAAGCCTTTATACCCTCAGTTTGCATCCAGTGATACAGTCATGCGCATGTCTCTTAAAGGTACACTGACCGTGAAACAAAACACAAATATCCTGCACCTTTGGCTGTTTCTTGATATCATGTGGAGTAAATTGATTTGGTTGAGGGTTGGCTTCTGTGATGCTGGGAATCTCAGTAGGAAGCTGGAAATGTGTTGCTGGAAAAGCGCAGCAGGTCAGGCAGCATCCAGGGAATAGGAGAATCGACGTTTCGGGCATAAGGCCTTCTTCAGGAAGGGCTTATGCCCGAAACGTCGATTCTCCTGTTCCCTGGATGCTGCCTGACCTGCTGCGCTTTTCCAGCAACACATTTCCAGCTCTGATCTCCAGCATCTGCAGACCTCACTTTCTCCTCAATCTCAGTAGGAAGCCATGTTAAATTATCCACTCAATACGGCTGGCTGAAGATTGTTGCAAATGTTCCACTCTTATACCAATGTGCTGCTGGGCCTCACTATAATTACAGATTGGGATACATGTTGGAGGTGAGATGCTTACTAATCCATCACCATTCACAACTGGACAAGGCGGGACATCGGAACTTAGAACTGATCCTTTAATTGTGGGATCACATCACTCTGTCTATCACAGGTTCAGTAGCTTCACCAGGTTGACACCACATTTTGAGCTGTGCCTGGTGCTGCCCCTGGAATACCCTCCTGCACTCTCCATTACTCCAGACCTTCAGACTGCCCACCTTTGTCATCAGATGATGAATGCCTCTGCCCATTACTAGACAATCCTATTCATCTTAAACCTGGTATGTAGCTTGCACTTTGGAATTAATAATTTCAGGGAGAAAGTGAGGACTGCACATGCTGGAGATCAGAGCTGAAAATGTGTTGCTGGAAAAGCGCAGCAGGTCAGGCAGTATCCAAGGAGCAGGAGAATCGACGTTTCGGGCATGAGCACTTCTTCAGGAATTAATAATTTCAGTTGATTTAATATGTATGGTGACGTATAACTTTACTGAAGGAAACAATGTATGGATTAAATGATGTGGGAGACACACAATTTTCATATTGTTCCAGTTTTTGATTCCATGAGATTGGGATTTTTCAAGTGGAAACCTGTTGAATTTGACGGATTTTTGTCTTCCCTAGCGTTAGCCGACTACTGGCAGATGGTATGAGATCACCGATCCAGTGTGTATTACAACACAAGTCTGCCTTTATTCAATGAGCTCTTCAACTCACTGCAGTGCACCTTCCATCACATCATCCAACATGATCAACCCACCAAGAAAAGGAATAACAGCTGAGGACCAACAGCAGGAGATAGCATCCATCAGAAATCATACTCTCATTATAGACAACTATCCATCCCGCTGGTCCACCTGACTTTGATATCCTGGAGTGACAGTGGGCCCTTTTAAATCGCCTCTGTGTAGCCACCCAGCATCAGTGGAGTCACCAACACTATATGGGCTGCAGCTATAAAGTGCAATCCAACCAATGACTGACATGGTTGAGGCCTGTCCGCTGACTAAATATCAAGACTGGCCTGAATAGCGCCATCTATGTGCTGACAAGGATATTGCTTGGTTCTGTAACTATGCTTGTGCTAAATAAATAAATTATAGTGAAAAGAAAGTCACTGGTAAAATATGGACTCAGTCAGACTTTCATCCATAGAAAGCCACAAGTACCTCCTCATAAAAATGGACAACGCATTGCGCATTTCATTCTGTGTCATACAGCAATGGAAACAGACCCTTCGGTCCATCAGACCATGCTGACCATGTTCCCAAACTAAACTAGTCCCACCTGCCTGCCTTTGGTCCACATCCCTCCAAGCTTTTGTATTTATGTACTTATCCAAATCTCTTTTAAATGTTGTAACTGTACGTGCATCCACCCCTTTCTCAGGAAGTTCATCCCACACGCGAACCACCCTATGTGAAAGAGTAGCCACTCATGTCCGTTTTCAACCTTTCCCCTCTCGCCTTAAGAAACGTGAGCCCTACTTTTGAAACTCCCTGGGGGAATATCCTTCCCTCTTCACTACAATAAATGTTAAAAGTGCTTGGAGCTATATCTGCCTGAGATATATTTATATAGAAATTACATTTAATTTGTGCCGGTCATGCATCACTTGACATCCTTTGTAAACAAGCTCTAAGAACATATTCACTCACCTGGAATTTGAAATTTACAAAGACCTTCCAAATGACAAAGTTCCCTGAGCAGCCAACAATTCTACTGGATGAGCCATGCTTACATTTTCCAAACAATAGTCATACAATGCAGCCTTGAAATGATACATGCCAGCACTCAGCCTCTGTAGAGCACTATACAATGTCAGTAGATTTGCTATTGCCCTCCTGGCCAATGAAGCTGCTCTCTCGTTAGAGAGAGAGAGGTGACTGGTGGTGATTTAACCTGAAAGTCATCATGCCTCAGGCGAGGGGAGAGGTTGAGAAAGAGAGTGCTTCATGGTAACCTCAGCCTGTGTGGGACTTGAACTCATACTGTGAGTGCCTCTCCACATTGCCGAACCAGCTATCCAAAATAACTGATGACCTCCATCCCCATACAATGCAAATATTTGTGTTTCGTTTTCAAAGGTATAAAAATATTAAACACTGTGTTAGAGACTATGAAATTAATACGAGCACAGAAAATGTTGAAATATTCGCCAGGCCATCTGTAGAGAGGAAAACAATGCTAATGCTCTTTCACCAGTTCTAACTTGAAATGTCAACTTTGTTTCTCTCTGCACAGAAACTGAGTGTTCTGAAACAAAAACAGAAACTGCTGGAAAAGCTTAGCAGATCTAGCAGCAACAGTGGAGCGAAATCAGAGTTAATGCTTTGGGATCCAGCCACCCTTCCTCAGAACTGACGGTATCTAGGAATAACGTGGTTTTTTTATGCAGAAGATGAGGAGGAGAAAGGGGGAAAGGAGTGGAGATAGGTGATGATAGAGCCCAAAGAGACAGGAGAACAGTTGGACAGACAAAGGAGTGGATAACAGTCACCTTAGTAGAATGAATAGTTGCTAATGGGGGCAGCATGGTGGCTCAGTGGTTAGGACTGCTGCCTCACAGCGCCAGGGACCCGAGTTCAATTCCAACCTCGGCCGACTGTCCGTGAGGAGTTTGCAGGTTCTACCTGTGTTTGTGTGGGTTACAGGTTAGATGAATTTAGCCATGCTAAATTGTCTATAGCGTTCAGGGATGCCTCGGTGAGGTGCATTAGTATGGGGAATGGGTCTGGGTGGGTTACTCACTGGAGGGTTGCTGTGGGCTTGTTGGGCCAAATGGCCTTTTCCACATGGTAGGGATTCTATGATTCAGAACTATTAGTAGCTAAAAATGGGATGTGTGTCATAGCAGAACACATAGCAGAATGGGATGTGTGATAGCAAAGCCTGGCGTGTGGGGGTTGGGCTGAGTACATGGGAGAGGGTACCTTAAGCCCTAAAGTGATTGAACTCAATATCGAATGCAGAATGCTGTTCAAATTCCCAAGTGGAAAATGAGATTCTGTTCTTCCAGCTTGCGCAGATCTTCACTGGAGCACTGCAGTAAGTTTCAGGTCCAGTGACCCTTCTTCAGAACTGATGATAGCTAGGGAATAGTTTGCTTTTATGGAGAGGATAGGCTAGGTGGAGGGAATGGAGCAAACAATAGATGGAGATAGAGCCCAAAGAGATAGAAAAACAGTTGGATAGACTGCATTGCTACAACGGCTCAGCACAAGCCGGAAGAACAGCGACCCCATTTTCCATTTGGGAACTCAACAAACTGCTGAGCTTTTCCAGCAATTTCTGCTTTCTATTCTGATTTTCAGCATAGAGTCATAGAGATCTACAGCATGGAAACAGATCTATTGGTCTAACTCGTCCATGCTGACCAGGTATCCTAATCTAATCTAGTCCCATTTGCCAGCACTTGACCCATATTCTCTAAATCCTTTCTATTCATATAGCCATCCAGATGCCACAGAAAATGGGGGAGATACTAAATGAATATTTTGCATCAGTATTTACTGTGGAAAAAGATATGCAAGATATAGACTGCAGGGAAATAGATGGTGACATCTTGCAAAATGGCCAGATTACAGAGGAGGAAGTGTTGGATGTTTTGAAACAGTTAAAGGTGGATAAATCCCCAGGACCTGATCAGGTGTACCCGAGAACCCTGTGGGTAGCTAGAGAAGTGATTGCTTGGCCTCTTGCTGAGATATTTGTATCATCGATAGTCACAGGTGAGGTGCCGGAAGACTGGAGGTTGGCAAACGTGGTGCCACTGTTTAAGAAGGGCGGTAAAGACAGGCCAGGGAACTATAGACCGGTGACCCTGACCTCAGTGGTGGGCAAGTTGTTGGAGGGAATCCTGAGGGACAGGATGTACATGTATTTGGAAAGGCAAGGACTGATTAGGGATAGTCAACATAGCTTTGTGCATGGGAAATCATGTCTCACAAACTTGATTGAGTTTTTTGAAGAAGTAACAAAGAAGATTGATGATGGCAGAGCAGTAGATGTGATCTATATGGACTTCAGTAAGGCATTCGACAAGGTTCCCCATGGGAGACTGATTAGCAAGCTTAGATCTCACGGAATA
>NC_057739.1:6459300-6465452 GCF_004010195.1 Chiloscyllium plagiosum
AGGTTTAGGGTGAGAGGGGAAAGATATAAAAGAGACCTAAGGGGCAACTTTTTCACGCAGAGGATAATACGTGTATGGAATGAGCTGCCAGAGGATGTGGTAGAGGCTGGTACAATTGCAACATTTAAGAGGCATTTGGATGGGTATATGAATAGGAAGGGTTTGGAGGGATATGGGTCGGGTGCTGGCAGGTGGGACTAGATTGCATTGGAATAACTGGTCGGAATGGACAGGTTGCATCAAGGGTCTGTTTCCATGCTGTACATCTCTATGACTCTATGACTCTAAATGCTGTAATTGTACCAGCTTCCATCACTTCCTCTGGCAGTTCATTCCATATACACACCACACTCTGCATGGAAACTTTGCCCTTTAAGTCCCTTTTATATCTTTTCCCTCTCACCCTAAACCTATGCCCTCTAGTTCTGGACTCCCCCACCCCAGGGAAAAGACTTTGTCTATTTACACTATCCATGCCCCTCATGATTTTATAAACCTCTGTAAGGTCACCCCTCAGCCTCTGATGCTCCAGGGAAAATAGCCCCAGCCTATTCAACCTCTCCCAATAGCTCAAACCCTCTTGGCAACATCTTTGTAAATCTTCTCTGAACCCTTTCAAGTTTCACAACATTCTTTGAATAGGAAGGAGACCAGAATTGCACACAATATTCAAAAAGTGGCCTAACCAAGGTCCTGTACAGCCACAGCATGACCTTCCAACTCCTGTACTCAATGCTTTGACCAATAAAGAAAAGCTTACCAAACACCTTCTTCACTATCCTATCTACCTGAGACTCTACTTTCAAGGAGCTATGAACCTGTACTTCCAAGGTCTCTGTTCAGCGACACTCCCCAGGACCTACCATTAAGTGTATAACGTGCAGTTATTTCGGTTTTTGTACTGAGTGTTCTACCATTTTATATTTTCATTTCACAGTTTTAGCATTTGCACTATTTTGCCTGACAATGAAATCACAAATTCCCAATATCTAATTCTAAAAATATGGACCACCATTGAGCATGCTTAAAGTCTGTGACAAAAACTGCCAAAACCTTGCACTCAGAACAAGAATCTTTGGAGTTGGATGGAGTCCATTTAAATTTGACTTTTTGGCAAACGTGAAGTTGTCAGTCTGTCTCCTGCCTGAAAATAAAGAGCCCTCGCCACTTTCCCTTACTCTTTCAATCAAGGACATTAGCCATTCCAGAAATTGTTTTGGTGAATGCATACTGACACAAAGGAAATGACTTATAGCGTGCAGGAAGTAACTGGCATCAATTCAACTGCAGGAGATTTTTGTTAATGTTGCAAAGTTTTACTCACCATTTCCAACAGTGGGAACTAAAGCATACCTGCATCCCATGGAATTGATTATCATAAAAAGAAATTACCCATTAAATACTTTTTGATGTTATTATATAGGAAATGTAATCAATAATTTGTGCTAACTGAACTCGTATACATGCAATACAATGGTAGCCAGATACATTTTCTACTGATTGAAATAAATATTAGATAAGACACCGGGGTTAACTCTACCACTTTAAAGACCACAAGAAATAGGAACACGAATAGACCGTTTGGCCCCTTGAGACTGTTCCACAATTCAATAGGATCAATGTGCTCCGACAATCGTCGCATCTACTTTCCTGCCTTTACCCATTATCCTTGATTACCCAACTCGTCAAGAATCTATCTCAAACTTAAATCTCTGAGAGAAGAAACTCCTCCTCAACTCAGTGTTAAATTGGTGCCCCTTTATTCTGAGACTATGTCCTCTGGTTCTAGACTCTCCCAAGAGGGGAAACATCTTCTCAGTCTATACCATGTCAAGCTTATAAAGAATCCTATATCCTCAATGAGAACACTCTCATTCTTCTAAACTCCAATGAGTGGAGTCCCATCCTGTTTAACCTTTGCTCATAACACAATGCCTCCATACCAGGGATCAACCTGGTGAACCTTCTGTAAACTACTCTATTGACGTAGTATCTTTCCTTAAATAAGGGGGATCAAATCTGTTCACTGTATTCCAGATGTGCTTTCACCAGCACGTTGTACAGTTCCAGTAAGACATCCCTACTCTTATACTCAAACCCCCATGAAATTAGGGACAATGATCCATGAGCCTTCCTGATTACCTGCTGCTCCTGTACGTTAGCTCTCTGTGTTATTGTGTCAAGTTTTCTGTATCAACTACCCCACGTCCCTTTGTATAGCAGCTTTCTGCAGTTTTTCTCCATTAAAAAAATCTGTTCTTTTGTTCTCCCTTCCAAATTAAATAATTTCTATTTTTTACACATTATACTCCAATTGCCAACTTTGTGCCTATTTATGTATCCTATCATTATCTCTGTATAAACTGTTGTATCCCCTTTGCAACCTGTCTTTTCATCTATTTTTGTGGCATTTTCAAATTTGATTATGTATGATCGATCACTTCCTTCCTCCGAGTCATTCATATGTATTGTAATCAGTTGCAGTCCCAACACTGATCCCTGTGGAACCCATTGGTTACAAGTTTCCAACCTGAAAAAGAATCCCTTATACCGACTCACTCAGGATTTGTCAACTCACATTTCCAGCAATTTACTCATTACTGCTTCACTGATAACTGTAATTTTCTTGATTTCTTCCCTTCTTTTCAATTCTTGATTTACAGCTATTTTCGGGATCTTTCATGTCTCAATTCTAGTGAACACCAGAGCAAAATATTTGTTCAATTCATCAGCCATTTTTTGATCCTCCATTGCTAATTCCCCAGACTCATTTTCTATAGAAACAACACTTCTCTTTTGTTTTTCTTTTTTAAATATAAGAAGAATGTTTTCAAGTTTTTACATTTTTCATTAACTTTCTCTTGTACTCTTATTTTTTTCTTCCCTATTAATCTTGCATTAATCTTAGTTTTTAAATATTCTGTCCAATCTTCTGATCTTCTGCCTATTAGATTAGATTAGATTCTCTACAGTGTGGAAACAGGCCCTTCGGCCCAACAAGTCTGCACCGACCCTCCGAAGAGCAATTCACCCAGACCCATTCCCCTACATTCGCCCCTGACTAATGCACCTAATACTAAGGGCACTTTAGTATGGCCAATTCGCCTAACCTTCACATAGAGTCATAGAAATGTACAGCATGGAAAGAGATCCTTCAGTCCAACCCGTCCCGATATCCCAACCCAATCTAATCCCACCTGCCAGCACCTGGCTCATATCCCTCCAAACCCTTCCTAATCATATATCCATCCAGATGCCTCTTAGGTGTTGCAAATGTACCAGCCTCCACCACTTCCTCTGGCAGCTCATTCCATACACGTACCACTCTCTGTGTGAAAAAGTTGCCCTGTTCTTTGAACTGTGGGAGGAAACCGGAGCACCCGGAGGGTGCTCAAGTAGGCATAGGGAGAATGTGCAAACTCCACACAGACAGTTGCCTGAGGCAGGAATTGAACCCAGGTCCCTAGCACTGTGAGGCAGCCGTGCTAACCACTGAGCTACCGTGCCACTCTAGATTCCCTACAGTGTGGAAGCAGGCCCTTCTGCTCAACAAGTTCACACTGACGCTCCGAAGAGTAACCCACCCTCCTCTGACTAATGCACCGAACACAACTTATTGTGGCCAATTCACCTGGCCAACATTTCTTTGGAATGTGGGAGGAAACCCACACAGACACAGGGAGAATGTGCAAACTCCACACAGACAGTCACCCAAGGCTGGAATTGAACCTGGGACCCTGGTGCTGTGAGGCAGCAGTGCTAACCACTGAGCCACCATGCCGCCCTATATTTGCACTCATTATGGAAGCACACCTTAAATATAAACTTTCTTCGTGTTTGCCTGCTATAGTAGGAACTTACTTTGTTGGTTAAATCTCAAAAACTGGAATTGTCTGCTCATGCCCAAGTGCATGATCAGAATCTCTGTTCCTTTACAATTTTAAAATGCTTAGTTGCATTTTTAATTAGTTAAGTTCATGTGGGACTGTCATGAAGGCTCTTACTGGCTGCCAGCACAGAAAAAAGCCCTTGGCCCCTTAAGTTTGTGCTGATCAAAACCAAACACCTAACCATTCTAACCCTTTTTTCCAGCACTTAGCCCAGAGCCTTGTATGCCTTGGCATTGCAAAATTATATTTTAGTGCTTTGTAAATGCTATGAGGACAGTGTTGGCTTGACCAGATGATATTAGCATTGTTATTGAGGAGCACATTGTCACCAATAAGCTTTTAAAATTCATCCAGCTCTATTTCCCATTTCAACATTGGTCCAAATATATTGATTGATTTGACTCTTTAGAAAAAGGAAATGAAACTGAGCTGCAGACTTGAGAGGAGAGTGAGGGCTCTTGACATTAAGCTTGTGTTTGA
This sequence comes from Chiloscyllium plagiosum, assembly GCF_004010195.1. Taxonomy (NCBI): domain Eukaryota; kingdom Metazoa; phylum Chordata; class Chondrichthyes; order Orectolobiformes; family Hemiscylliidae; genus Chiloscyllium; species Chiloscyllium plagiosum. Next base: position 6,463,671 of record NC_057739.1, read on the forward strand.
CCAAGAGCATCATTAACAACTCTTATAAAATGGAAGCCAATGGGAAAGCAAGTGCTGGAGGATACGATTATATTTGTTGGACGTCAATCATGTCAGTGTGAGAACATTACTGTTGGACTTCCTTAAAGCAGGATCTTGGCCCAGTCATCACCAGCTGCTTTATCTTATTTCCATGAGGCCAGATTGGGGATATTTACTGATGATTGCATGGTGTTCTGTTCCATCATGGTTCTTAAGATACTAAATCAGTTCATTCTCACATAGAGCACGATATGGACTATGTGGTTCGTGGGAAAAACTGCTTGTGCTATTCAAGTACCAGGCACCCCCAAGAAAAGAGAGTCTGGCCACCTTCTTTGACATTCAACTGTGCTACCTTTGCTGAATCCTTTCCATCAGCAAGCTCGGGTTTCTGTTAATGCTTGAAATGTAACTGGTCCAGCCACATAAACACGACGAGAGAAGGTCAGAGGTTGGTATTCAGTAAGTGATGCATCTTCTGACTCTCCAAAGTCTTTTCACCATCTGCAAGGCACAGCTCAGGAGTCTGAAGGAACACTCTCCGTCTGCCTGGATAAGTACTGCATTAAAGAAACTTTGCATCGTACAGGACAAAGCAGCCGCTTGATTGACGTGACATCCATTAGCATTAAGATCCACACCCTCTACCACTGAGACCCTGACAAATCTTCAACTCCTCTCAGAGTTTGGCCCAGATTTCAAGGACTCCTGCTTCACAAACAAAGCCCTGACAAAGAGTAAAGAGATGAATTATTATTTCTGAGCTAAATATGTTGCAACATCACACTTACAAAAATGATTAAATGTGACTTGTAGCCAAAAACAAATCAAAGGTCAGAATATTGCTTGAAACACAGTTTGCGAGAATTCATTTGCATTCACATTGAGAAATGATTGGAGGTTCATCGCTGCTGCTCTTCATCTACTTTGAATTGTGTAATCTCTTAAAAGAAAGCAACAGACTTATAAGTGCTTGCAACAGTATGTAGTCACCATACAAATAGGTTAATTTATTATGGATGATGGCCAGGGTGAAGACTCAGATTGCTTAAGGATCAGAGTGAGGGACTGATGGATGGACCAGTGGAGATATGTGAACACGCTTTGAACGATAATGATAGTTGTATTCACAAAGTAACTGAGTGTTATTGTAACAGAGTATCCTTGTCAAAACAGAGTGACCTTGGGAAAGTGTATGGTGTTGAAGCATTAAATGGGACAACCAATTCGATAAACATGGTTTCAATTAAAACATTCTCATTGTTTATGAAACTTGGTGGGATAGAATGTAGAGCAATCCATCCAGAATGGAAGCACTAAAGACCAAGATTTTATGGGTTCAGTTAATGCCCCAGAAAATCTGGGCAACTGCACCTTGGCTAATCATGGAATCCTAACTGTATTTTATGATTTCCAGGAAATTTGTAATTAACTGGAGTCAAGACTTCCTCCGAATAGATAATAGATTTTGTCTATTTATCCTATCCATGCCCCTCATAATTTTATAAACCTCTATAAGGTCATCCCTCAGCCTCCGACGCTCCAGGGAAAACAGCCCCAGCCTATTCAACCTCAACCTATACCTCAAATCCTCCAACCCTGGCAACATCCTTGTAAATCTTTTTTGAACCCTTTCAAGTTTCACAACATCCTTCTGATAGGAAGGAGACCAGAATTGCGTGCAATATTCCAACAGTGGCCTAACCAATGTCCTGTATAGCCGCAACATGACCTCCCAACTCCTGTACTCAATACTCTGAC